>NW_024582624.1:221398-224874 GCF_018398535.1 Haplochromis burtoni
TGTGTGTGTGTGTGTGTGTATATATACGGATGCCAATGGACAGAACACACACTGGCATGGAGACTTTGCATGAATATAAATGGAGAAGAGCCTAGTGTTGCTGTAAGAGACACATGGTGGACACAGAGCACACAAGCAGCAGGGAATGCAGATGAACTGGAAAACAGAGTAGAAGGCTGTATCACACTAACAATGAAATAGAGTTTATCCTTTTTTATCTCCATGATAAGGAAAGGACAAACATCACTTCTTGTGAGTCAGATTTGCTCTCATTTCATCAAACATCTCTTGCAAAATCCAACTGAAATTGAGCCATGTCCAAGCAATGACCCTTAGCATTTAAAAATTGGGACAAACCTCTTCCAGTGACTTTTATTGGTGAACCAAATGGCAGCCACAGCTTGTGGACAAACTGTTGAGGGAAGCCCAGGCAGGCCTGTAACAGATGGTCAGAGTGAACGGGTGACTGTTGACAGTGTGTGCTGTGTTTGGGGACAGCGCATGGCAGGAAGAAAAAAAAACAGAGAAGAACCTGAAGTTTCTGTTGTGCTACATTAGACATATGGAAACTCAACAATGGATGGAGGCTCACACAGAGACACACACTCAGTATAATACCTTGCTATCACAACAAGACAAGCAGCACAGCAAAACAGCGCCCGCTTAACACTAGCACCACAAGACTTGCACATACCAGTTCTTTGTTTAATGGCATTACTTTAGCTTTTCCCTAAGTCTCATATGCATTTTCCCTTACTCCCAAATCCAAACCAAACATCCTGCCCCTCCCATCAATCCCAAAGTAAAGGCTCTTTTGCATTTCTCTTTGTCCTGCTTACTCTTTGCAATTAAGCAAATGGGTCATTAGTTAAACGCCACGGGCAACAGGACACACGAGGAGTTAATCAGAGTGGATTGATGGACCACTTGCAAGGAGCCCGGCGCACAGGCGCATGTATCTGCCCATAGAAGCACATGCCCGCTTTCACAAGCTATTGACATTTCTGAAGAGTTAGCCTCCAGTAAGACGCGCATACATAAAATTACACAAAATGGCAGCAGCTGATGAAAAGCGGCCTGATCATTGATTCGTGTTGTCAAACTGTGCTGAGTGGCAGTTTCTTCAAGAGGAAACGTCGGTTGAATCCTTGCCTCGGGACATCAACATTAAGAGGGAGACAAGAGGATATTTTTCCAGCAAGTGATGGTGCGCGGCCCAATCACCGAGGTCGAAGACTGCTGACAAATCATTTTCATGAAGTATTTACAAATACAACTATTGATGGGCAAACCACATAGGATTTGCGGATGCTTGATTCACCCCAGGCCAATTGATACGATGAGTACGCGGCCCGTATCCAGACAGGTGTGAGCTCAGTGTTAAGCGGTCACTTAAGCTTTGGAGACAGAGGCTGATTGTGAATGCAGATGTGTTTCTCAGCCCTTTTCTAATTTAAACGCTGGTTTCTCTGAGGGCACGCAGACCATCCCTTTTTATCTGTCTTTCTGTTTCTCTCCCCTTTGTCTTGCGTGCGCAATTGTGCTGTAGATGTGTGATGGGTGGCACTCTGGTAATAACATGAACAACTGGTGGTGGGTTTTTGTTTTTGGAATATGCAGAAGAGAAAAGAAGACCAAACCATCACCAGATCCCACGCTGCATGGTGGAATTTTAAAGACCCATGATAAAGTTTATTCAACTGTAGCAGCTTCAATCTGCTATACATGTATTTGGTAGTGTGGAAGCTGTTACAAAGGTCTAGGAAAAACAGAAATTCCCATTTTCAGGGTGCAATAAGTAGAATCCCTTACACTAGGTGGGGTCACAGATGTTTTGCAGAAGCATGCACACATGCTAGGAAGAACTACTTTTTCTGTGAGTGACTTTTGTAAATTTGTGCAGCACATTCCCGTCAGAGCAGCAGATGTTTAAATCTTCCACCAGATAATGCTTCAGCCTGCGCGAAGCTCTGCTGGAGGAGCTGCTTAGCATGTTAACTTTGCAACGCAATACATATGCAGACATATCAGTAATAACATCAAAGCTGTTAATTCTTCAAATTCACACGGTGGAAGAAGAGGAAGCTACTTTCGGCCGCTCCCTTATTCACAGGAGGTCGCCGTTCGCATGTTTGACTTGGCAGAGTTTTTATGCCGGATACCCTTCCTGATGCATCCACGAAGGGATGTGTGTCTCCTCCCCGGATTGAACTGGGGATCTTTTGCTTGTTAAGCGAGCATGTAAACCCTGACGCATTTTTAGTATTTAAAGAGTTGCAATCATACTTAATTTTGCAGCTTTAAAAAGGTGGACCTGACAAATGTTTGTATTAGTGCTTTTAAATTTCTGCGCACTGTCTTAATTAAAAACAATTAACAATCATAATGCATTAACACATATATCAAGAAATCAAAAAGCACAGCTTCTCCAGAATCTAATGAATGACAAAGATTCCCCTGATTTCTCAGATAGTGAATATAATGTTGGATTAATATTTCTCCACTAGATGGCAGGCTTGCGGTCCCTTCAGTCTTTCAACACTGAACCAGACTGAACAGGTAAAATGATAATTCAAAGTCAAAACTTAAAAGACTGATGCAATCCATAGATCAGATGAGTTGTTTGTTCCTGGTGTAAAAATGGTGTGACATTGCTTTCTTCCGTTGAGTCAGAGGGAAAGAAATGTTTCCTAGCCACACGTGATCTCTCTTCCTTTGACCTTGCATGTCTGCCCTTTTGCTGCGAGCAGGAAAGAGAGCGACTAATGGCGAGCCAGCCGACATGTCGGACAGGAAGGACATGTCAGAGAAGTAACAATGCCACAGCATTGGATTTGTTTAGTCGGGCGCAGTCAGCACTATCTGATCTACCAGAGGGACAACAAGAGGAAGGAAAGCCTGACAACATCGAGCGGCAGCTACAACTCACACCTGCACAAACCTGAAACAGTGCTGCTGGGCTGGGGAGTATAGATATATGCACAACACGATAAGTAGCCAGACATGAGCCACATCAGTCACCAGTAAAATATCAAGTAGGTTTTATTGAACAGAAGAGTCTGAGTCTTCTTAATACTTTGAACATAAACCTGCAGAGAAGAGCTGTGACTAGCATTCTCAATATTTTCATTTCATCACGTAGCCAGTGAGATGTGAAGAAGGGGGCTTTGTGATTTATTTGTCTGTGTAAGCACAACATAAGAAATGTTTTATGTTGTACTTCCCTCGCTAAATTGATTCATTTGTTTCTTAGTGCGCTTTTATAATTGAATTTCTCTTGTTCGTTAAGATAATTACTCAGACAGTCTGGGACAAGAGAGCCATGGACAACCACCAAGTACTGTAATTCGATTAAACAGACTTTCTTTTGCTCCACTGAAGGAAGATAGATAGATAGATAGATAGATAGATAGATAGATAGATAGATAGATAGATAGATAGATAGATAGATAGATAGATAGATAGATAGATAGATA
>NW_024582624.1:224894-233463 GCF_018398535.1 Haplochromis burtoni
GATAGATAGATAGATAGATAGATAGATAGATAGATAGATAGATAGATAGATAGATAGATAGATAGATAGATAGATAGATAGATAGATAGATAGATAGATCGATCTAAGGTCAATCCAAAATCCTAGCGTTTGAACTTGTGTGTATGTGTTTGCCATATCAATGCCTCAATAAGTGGACAAGCAGAACTCCTCAACTGGGCCATTAAAGCACACTGCCAAGTAAGTGCTGTATTTCATTATGAAAGGATTTATTACTCTGTATGTTCCACTCAAGCAGGAAATTGTCCTGAAGTACCTGAAGATCAAATATGAAAGGGTGGAACCATGCAGTTTTACCTTCTCTGGAAGGCAATTTAAAGTCACTGCAAGAATTTACTGTGACCACCAGGTGGTGCTGCAGAACGATCCTAATGTTCACAAGGACAGACGGAGACTTACAGACAAGCATTGTATTCATGCCTGAACATAGAGCAGTGTGTTCTTGTTTAATTGCGACAAACAGCAGGCCCGAACACCTTCCACTGTCTCGTCCAGCTGCAGGCCTCCAGCCAAGTGTACTTGGTGCCATAGAAAAACATGAGATGTTTACTGTGATTAGGCTGCACAGGAGAAGATAAGCTATCAGGCCACTACGGTAGTTAATTCCATTGTTTGATTCTTATCTGGAACTGAAGGTCAAGTGTGGTACCAGGGTACAGCCACCGACTAGTGTGCCATTAAATGAAAACCTTCTGACTCAATTTTCTCAGAACAACTACAATAAATCAGAAGAGCACCGCCGCTGAGCAGATCATGCCTCTAACCCAAAGCCAGCCAGTTGTTCCCAACATGGCCAGTTAGTTCAGTATTGATTCTCTGTCATGCTGTTATACCACTATAACCATCTGACCTATGAAAGCTGAGCTCACAGCACTGGCCTGAAATCCAGCACACACTGCCCTCCAAGGGGAGAGGGAGCGCCATGTGAGGAAACACTCAGCTCACCCTCTGGGCTTAGGACTGCAGGACTTTCACCGAAAACGCTTGCCCTTGGCTCATGCCCTGTTAGTATCGCTGCGTTAGTCTCTGCACTTCTAACCATGCCTACCTTGCACAACTTGACCCCACTCTTACATTGATCTTTTTTAAAAACTCCTCTTGGGACAAATCAATCAAATCTTTGGTCAACTCACGGAAATTCTGACACTCTCTGACAATATAATAAAACAGACAGATGTTAAAGCTCATTTTAGTTTTTGTATTCGATTTTTTATAAGGGTGTGTTATAAGCTAGTTTTACAATGCACACTTTGACCCTTGCAAGTGAAAAGTATGACATAAACAGATGCTGCTTGCGTGCCTGAAAAATATGAGCACCAAGGACTAATTACTCACTGCTGTTTAGGTTAGTGTAGCCTCTGATCATAAGGACTACAAAACAAGGCAAAGCCCAGAGGCACAGAATATTTAAAAAGAAAGCTAAAACATAACATTTGAAATCAAGAAAATAAACGCAAAGCAAGCAACAAGCTCAAGAATGCACGGGAACTCAAATTCATGATTATATCTTTATGATTTTGCTTTATTGCCAACTATCGGATACCTCTGGGTTCTAAAATCAAGCAATTTGAAAAGGAAAAAAACCCAAACACGTACTTTTTGGCTCAACCTTATTCACAGCCACACAGAGGCCACGGTCTGTGGTAAAGTTATAAGGCTGACTGACTGAGTTTCATCAGGTGTCACATGCGGTCATTACTGGAATTCAATCGAAAACAAAACCAAAAGCTTGGGAATCTCTGCTAAACAGAAAGAGCTCGTGCTGCTGAGTGTACTGGACCTCGGCTCACTCAGGCTCCAAACCACTGACAGTGAAAGCATTTTCATTAATGGAGCAAATACAGCATTTTTTTTAATGTATTTGTGCAACTATTTAGCTTGTAATACAGTATTAAGTATGCTACTTTGGATCCATTTTGATAGCCTATTAACGTTATTTATTAGCTAAACAGACTGATTATCAGCATGTTGTTTGTTTTGAGCAAAAAAATATGACACATCATCCCAGAGCCTCCGTTTTGTTTCCATGTTTGGATTTTTCCAACTCAGGAAATGTGATCACCTGAGGAGTAGTCGAGCTTGCTCGGCTTGTTCGTTCAAGCCCGTATACTTATGTGGTATGATGATTATCCCACTGAAGCTTAAGGTGCGTATGTGTGTATCAGCTCCCACCTACGCAGGAGTAATTACAATTTCACTTCTCTCCTACAGTTATCTCTGTAGAGACACATCTCTGAAAGTGAGAGGTTCCTTTACCATACTTTTCACATTCATGTTCATGTTCGTATACATATATCGCAAAACACACACACGCAAACAAACACCACTTCACAAGTATGTGTCCTCGTTAAGTTGGCCTCATTTTGAGGGATTTATTTCATTCTAAAAAGCATCAATGTGATTTAATACAGAAAGTAATATTCGTTTTTTTACAGTGCAATTTAAGACTCCTGGAATCTGTAAAACAGCCGTGAAAATGATTCGATATAAAATCTTTTTAGTACCATGATCGGCACATCCCACCAGAAAACAAAGAAGTGAAACAATTCTTTAGCTTTATCCTTTATGGAGGGACACACTTTGGATCGTGGAAGAATCTCAAACACGTTCCTATATTTAACCGTGTGATAGATCAGAGGTAGAGCACGGGCAAAACCTGGAAGACATGTTCATCAATAACAGTTTATGTCTGCAAATGAAAATCAGCTGTACTTTCCATAGTGTGTTACCTTTATATTAACACATAAAGTTGATTGAGTGATAAACCAGTCTCAGTGTATTACTTAAAAAGATAGTACACATAATAATTTCACGATAATTACACAGTAATTCCCCCGTCCAGCAGCCAAGAAAACATATGGGAAGAAAATTATCTACAATGCAGATGACTGTTTTATACATATATATAGATATATATAGAGAGATATAGGTAGATATGTCTATTACAACATGACTGCATTACATTTCACTTCTGGTTGTGATCTGACTGAACATGAAAATCCTTTCTTCAGCACACTGTCATGCTATGAGCCTCTGGCCCTCAGGTGTTTTATTTACTCATGCCCGAGAAATGCATGGCATGCAGTGTTTCCAGACAAAGGCGTGTTTATGAGGGTGTGTTTGCAAATCGAGAATGACAACCCAGATGCAAATGGTAAAAAAAACACTCAGAAAAAGAAAGGACAGTGATTAGGACAAAGTGGATTATGAGAAATACATTTGTATTTCAGTTTAAAGGAAAAAGAAACGTTTGCTGTATATTACTGCGAGCAGCCCAATATTGAGCCTTTTATTGGAAGATATTTGGCCCCACTTTCTGATATTTATATTCCTTCCTAACCAACATCAACTGCTTTGTGCCTATGCAAAACAGCTATCTGACATTGGTGTCGCTCCACGACTGCTCAATTCTATTCTAATGAGCTGCGGATTTATGAACACACCCACTGTTTACAGAAAACAAAGAAGAAGCACTGACATTTAAGTTGATGACACACATCCGTTGACATTTTAAATCCTTGGATTCTTTTTTAAATCATTTTAACATGTCCACATTGCAAGATGAACATAGTCTCCTCTGTTGATAGATTAAACTTTGATTCCATTGGATCACTGTGTGCCAGAAAAATATCTCTTTGAAACAGGGAATTTAACTGTGTCCTGATTTGTGCTTTGTTTTGTTTCCACTGCTGCTGCTCATACCCTCGCAGCCTCTGAGTCTTCCTCGAAGGCCCTGTTGTCATAGCGATGCTGCTGTCTCTCTGGGTCGAGGCTCCCTGGGTCAGTCAGTGGGACTTCATACAGGGCGTCTCCTGTCACTGTGATCACAGTGACATCTGGCGGTGACTCAGAAGAGAAGCTCTCTTTTCTGTCGTCCTCAATGCCCAGGGCCTTCAAGATGTCGCACTTACACATAGGGCAGGTTCGCCTCTCCAGCAGCCAGGGCTCGATGCAGGTTTTGTGGAAGATGTGATCACACGTCAGCACGGTCACCACATCGCCTACCTTGTAGGATTCGATACAAACGGCACACATCGAGGAGTCCGAACTGGTCTCCTCGTCCCCTCTCTTGAGCGTGCGTACCTGCAAACGCTTAATTGCCTTCTTCGCCTCGGATTTCAGTCGCTTCTCATTGCGCTTGCTCATGCTCATATTGTAGAGACGGTTTGCGGAGATGAACACAAAGTAGGCAATGGAGGCTGCGGTTACAATGAAAAAGGCAATGGACAGAAAGTAAAGCCAGTATGTGTCCATCCAGGGTCCGTGAGCCACGCCTTCACTAATTATCATTTCAACATCAATCCCGTTTTTCACCAACCTGACAATCTCCATGCCCTGAGTGTTACCAATCATGATCGCCACAATTTCGTCTGCATCTGAGTGTGCCATGTGTGTAGTGCTGTTTCCACTGCCGTCCACATTATACACAACAACAGCAGCTGCTCCGAGGCGTTTGGCAGCATTGATCTTCTCACCGAAGGTGCAGTTGCCCCTCTTCACCAGGGCTATCCACGATTGTGAGGTTTCGTTGCGGTCGTACACAGGATCTGGGCCACAGCCTTTGGGGTCTCCCACGGGAAGCGTAACGATGCCAAAAGCTCTTGTCCTCAGAGAGTTACGGCCATACAACCCACACTCACAATATTTCTCCTCAGTCTCATTGTAGCTGTTCACAAAGCTTATTTCCACGTTAGCAGTCCAAAATACAAAGGTAGCTGAACAGTGAACAAGCCCTGACAAAAACAGCAAAAGCAGCAGAGGTGGTTGTGTCTTCTTACCCATGGTAACACTGTTCTTGAACAAGAGGAAGTCCTCTTACTAAGGCTTATTTAGCCTCTTCAAAACTTATTTTTCAAAAAAAGAAAAAACTCCCAGTTCCTGGTCTGTTCAAGTCTCAGCAGTCTCAATCCGGCGATAGTTTCACCAAGCCTGCTGTCTTCGGTAATATGACACGAGCCTTTGGTAACATAAAACAAGCTACGCGTCAGCCACTCACCTCTCGTTATCTTCCTGAACCTTGAACACTGAACACTCCCCGCTGAGGGCAGGGTGTTGCTATTCAACAAGTTGAAGTACACAAAACGCACAGACCTATGTTGTTTCCAGAGCCAAGGAACAGCATTCGAGAAGGAAAGACATGATAAGCAAATGATAAGAAGACTTTCATAAGGCAGGACTGTGACAGCAGTAAAAACTGCCGCATTCTCCTTGCATAATGATGACAAAAGCAACTCAGCCAGTTTTTCTAGTTTGACTGGTTTCCTTCCTCTTTTTTCTGCGGCTGCGATCATTGTTTTGTTAAGGTGACAGGCAAGTTTTGCACCGCTGCCTTGTGGCTATTGTCTCTAATCTACAAATATAGTCTACTGCATATTCTACTGCAGTAGAATATGCAGTAGACTAATGTTGCTGAATATTTTTACAGGCTTACGAAAAAAACTGAGTGAAGAGGATAAGACTTTTGCACACAAGAGTAATGTTTTTCCATTGTGCTGATACTGTAACTAGAGACTCATCCACCACTGCAGGCATACCAGTGACAACTGAAATAGAACGAGGCACTGTCAAGTTTCCGCTGTATCTTCTTACACACAAGTGAAAGCGCACAAACACTAAGAGACAGAAAGGCTTCAAATGACAAATTCGATGGTGAGGTTGCTGTCCAGCTTGATAGTTTACCTGAGATTGAGACTGGATTGAGAGCTGCTCTATTTCATTGAGCCATTTTTACCTTAGTTCACACACACACAAAGAATGTGTACACAATGTGCTATTAAATAATCCATTTGACTGGGGCTAGCTCTGTAAATAAAAGACTGTGAGATATTTCCTTTTAGCATAGCTAGAAGTCACAGCTTCTGATAACAGGAACAATGGTTCTGCTCTGACCCTTAAATTCCAGAAATATTACCCTGTCAAGTTATGAACACGCACTCCAAAAAAGACCTCATGTCTTGTTCAAGTTAATAAAAACAGACATTCCTCTTTACAGGTGAAGTTTGGTGTTAGATTCTAAAGGTATCCCGAGACTTCCTGATCTAATACTGGCATCTGCTGGCTGGTTAGTGATGTGGTCAAAGGAAAAGACAAACCTCCACCAAGCTAGGTGAGTCAGACAGACGTGCAAACTGTCAGCACTGGACACATGTGTGCATTTGCTTATATTTTAATCCGAAAAAGAATAGTGATTTCAACAGTGTTCAGTGGTGTTAGTTTGATGATGAACTTAAACTCACTTACTTAAAAAAAATTTAAAGAATAAAAAAAATTTAATTGTAAAGAAATTAATGGAAGCAGTACGGACGAAATGAATTTGTACTAATTCACTCCTAAAAGGTTAATTTAATAATAAAAGATTAAACAGTACTAAGTTGTTATTCCAATAAATGAACAGAGTCATTAAAAGAGATAGATACTTATGAACCACTTTATTAGGTACACTTTTCTGGCACTGAGTTGGACCTCCTTTTGCCTCCAGAACTATTGTAATTCTTCGTAGCACATTCAACAAGGTGCTGGAAAAATGTCTCAGAGATTTTGGTCCATATTGACATGACTGCATCACACAGTTGCTGCAGATATGTTGGCTGGCTTCATGTGCCACCACATCTCAAAGGTGCTCTACTGTGTTGAGATCTGGTGACTGTGGAGGCCATTTGACAGCAATGAACATGCTGTCACTGCGGTCGTAAAGGGATGGCTATGGTCATCAACAGCTAGGTTGAGGTGTTTTAATGACACTCAGTTTTTATTACACCACTATCAGCCTGAACCGCTGATACAAGGCTGGATGGATGCACGCTTTCAGGTTTTTTATGCTATATGCTGACCCTAGCATTCAGCTGTGTCAGCAGAAATTGAGACTTTACAAGCCAGGCAATATTTTTCAAATCTTCTCTTGGAGCATTTTGGTGATTCAGTGTGAAGTGTAAACTCAGTTTCCTGTTCTTGGCTGACAAGACCCAGTGTGGTCTTCTGTAGCTGTAGCTCCTGTATTTCAAGGTTTGACATGTTGCATGCTCAGAGCTGCTCTCCTCTTTTGGTTGTAATAAGAAGTTACCTAAATTACTGTTGCCTTCCTATCAGGAGTCTGGCCATTCTCCTATGACCCCTGACACCAACAAGGAATTTTCTCCCAGAGAAATGCTGCACACTAGGGATGGCTGTGTGGGAAAATCCCAGTAGATCAGCAGTTTCTGAAATACTTAGTTCAGCAAGTCTGGCACCAACAACCATGCCATGTTCAAAGTCACTTAAATCACCTTTCTTGCCTGTTCTGATGCTCAGCTTGAACTTCAGTAGTAACTGTCGTGTGATTGGTTGATTAGATATTTGCTTTAAGGAGCTGTTGAACAGGTGTGGTCTATGAGTGTAAATGAAATGATAAAAAAAATTTAAAAAAATGGTGGTACTTCCTAAATTTATTCATCTCTTCCAAAACATGCCCATCTTTCCCACATCATCATTTTTAAACTATTGACTCTATCATTATGTCTTTCATCTGGGCAAATAAACACCATAGAATTTCAATGGCACACTTGCAGAAACCCTCTGAGGGCAGACTTGGCCTCCCAGTTTTCAGGCAATATTATTGGGCTTGGAATACCAGAACGTGGGTTTTCTGGAACAGTGTTTCAGCTGTTCCTGCTGTTCAGAAGGGCTGTGGTCCTTCCTGCCAAACATACCTACCAAAATTTTTTAGCAAAGATTTTGTCCTAGCTCTATTCTCTTCAGATCCTAAAGCAAGTTAGGGGTGCTTTGTGCCAGACCTATCCATTTTTGCCCCATAACGCCAAACCTTTCTTTTTTACCTGGCGTGATGGACCCTGTGTGTAATCATTGGTCAGAATTAGGTCTCCGCACTATTAAGGACGTCTACATCGACAATTGTTTTGCTTCATTTGCTCAGTTGCAATCAAAATGTATGCTTCCCTCCACTCGTTTATTTCGATACTTACAAATCAGGAATTTTGTTAAGCGCTCTTTCTCCCATCTGGATCAGCCACCTGCTCATAGAGACTTCTATGATTATTTGATTGAAATCCCAAACACCTAATCAGCCAGTTTACTACACTTTTTACACTTAAACCACCTACAAACCTCACCAAGGATGCTTGCGTTAAGGACATGGAAGTAGACATATCGGACACTTTGTGGGCCAATGGGTTGAAGAAGATTAAAGAATGCTCTGTTAATGCCAGATTACAACTTAGGCAGTTCAAAGTCCTTCATCGTTTGCATTTCTCTAAAATAAAGCTAGGCAGCATTTTTCCATCTATTTCCTCATTGTGTCATAAAATGCAAAGCAATGGAAGGAACCACTGCCCACCTTTTCTGGTCTTGCCCTAAACTTTTTTGGGCAGAGATATTTAGAATCAGAATCAGAATCAGAATGGGGTTTATTGCCAGATGTTGAGGTTTACAACATTAGGAAATTGCTGCGGTGCTTCAGTGCAAACAATAAGAATTAAAGTGCTATGTAGAAAGAAAGATATGTGCATGGGATATACATGAGATATATACATGAGAA
>NW_024582624.1:236103-345705 GCF_018398535.1 Haplochromis burtoni
AATAAATCCACAGGCGTTGTAGTCCTGCAGTTAAGGAGCTCTTCTCTGGTGTAAGAGTATCCAGAGGAGTGCCCAGACACAGAAGAAGTGCACAAAAACAAGACAAAAGTAACGCACTGAAGCACCAGGGCATCCATACGCGGCGCCATCTTGGTTAACTGGATTTAATATGTATAACCGGATTTATGACTTAAAATTAAAGCCGGATTGTATACTTGCAGTGCTAGGCTGCTCCCTAACCTCACTGGCACTTAGACGTCCTCTTCAGAAACCCTTAATGTTTGACATGATTGTAGCTAAAAGCTATTGTAGCTATTCTTAGAGCCTGGAAATCACCATCTCCTCCCTTGTTTAGGGTTTGGCTATGAGAGAGGATTGCATGTTTGTATATTGCCTTATTTTTTTCTTTTCTTTTATTGTTTTCCTGTTCTGGTTTTTTGGTTTTTGTCTTACTTTCTGCGCTTGGATGTCATTGTTTTTTATTTGATTTTATGTAATTTTAAGTTAAAATCTTGTAAATAAACATTTAAAAAAAAACCTTTAAGAGCAAGTATTTTAAAAAATATCTCCAAGCATACCGTCTATTTACCAGAATACGTGTGTTGGTTTTTGTGTTGTTTTAGGGGTTTTTTTTTTAACATTGCATTATTTCTTTGTTGCATGACTTCCAGGCTAGGCCCTTATCAGTCTACACGAGATGACCAGCAAACCACAAACCCAGTCAATGCCACACAGGGGCGCCATTAACTCACAGCTAGGCTCGGCATCATTCATCACAATTAGCACAACAAAACAAGCAAGTTCAGCTTCATTCGGCTAGTGTGCACTGCTCACTGGTGCAACAGAAATGCCAGACTGATGATTTAAGCATTTGTCAACCTTAAAGTTGCTTTCATAATATAAATTCGTAATGTTAAATCTTCTGCTTAATGAAATACGTGCAATAGACACAGAGCAGCCTCTCAGAAAACCAGTAATTGAATTGACTCACCTTTTTTCAAATCATCTTTTTTGGACTCAGGATAAACTATCCATCGTTTTAATATCCATTCATTTCATGTCTCTGGAGCACGAAGGCGATCCACACAGAGAGCACTCCTGACTGACGCTCTGTGGCTCCGGGGGAAACTTTGGGGCATGTCCAAACAAGCCCTGGCACCCCGTCCCTCCACATATTCACACCCCCTTTTTTTCCTCACATGTGAGGAGTATGGGTATCAGTCTACGGTGTAACTAAAACTACAATAAATCCTGTTTATGGTTATGTTCTGTCTACAATCACGAGTCAGATATGCGCAAAGGCCTAGTTGAGTGGCCTGCATGTACGCACAGTGCCACTGTTTGACGTGAAGATGATCATCTCCAAATTCAGCAAGTGTGTTGCTTAAATGTGTATTTAATCAAGAAAACATTACATTTCCAATTGTAAAGCTGCATTAAAACTGTGTTTAAAGAAATCTGGATTTCACCCCTGCTGCGCCTCAGGCTTGATTGTGTTCAAGCTGACTGGAATGACTCGCAACTCGTGATCCCCCATTCTTAGTAGCACCAGACTTTAAAATGTCCCCCCCTCCCAATAATCTCTCTTTGCAGCTTGCAGCCGTATGTAGTGTTAGATGCAGCGCTCACGACCAATTTTAGTCCTTAGTACATTTCTACAAGCTTGTAAAGACACACATGCGTCCTTGGATTAATCGCTAATTTCGTATTTATTTTTTTGTTTTATTTAATTTTAAAATGACCATGGGTAGTGCCGTAGCTGTGCAGAAAAAGAAGAGAAAAGATTTTATACCTTACTTTCTGGGATTTGTAATATTTTTGTATTGCACGGTCAGTCTCCTTTCAGTAACAGCAAAAACAGCACAGGAAAGTCACTCTGTCAGGGTGCGTCGGGCCGTGGGTAAGCATATCTGAAACAAGTGCGTGCGGGATTTTTGGGTTACTTTGTAACATTTTAGAGCTGCCACAATAATCTGGGGGAGTTTTGTTTTATAGTGACAATCTGTTCAGTGTGTCATGAGTTATGTCACGGTAATAATGTGTGCGTAATCATGTGGCATAGCAACTGTGGCAATGTTTGCTCTACTAATCGTCGTGTGTTATCGGCATGAAAGACCGTGTAACTGCCATGAAAAGAGATCTAACCGCTCTAGCAACTTGCTGGCTTCTTGGGGTGACAGTTTGTGTGTATGAGTTGTTAAGAGTCGTTATTAGAGTCGGTGCTTTCGTCTTTTATTTGATAATATTCTCGCGTGTATTTGTCAGGGGCTAGATTTAAGAAGTTGAAAATAGATATTATCACACAACCGTTACTGGAGGTGACTGATTCATCCTCATCCCAGTCTCCATAAAGATAATCTCCCTCAGGCTTTCTGTACTGACGTATTCGACCAAAATGGCCAGACTGAAACTTTTCTGTACAATTAGATTTTAGTTCACTTTACTAAAATGTTCTAAAATATTTTTTCTCCCTTATTTTTGCATTAGTTTACTATAACAGCCTTGATTTGAATGCGTGTGCGTGTTGTTTCTGCTGTTTTAGAGAATGAGACAGAATGCATCCCGCCACAGTCCTCCGAGTTTCCTGAAGGCTTCTTCACAGTGCAGGAGAGGAAGGACGGAGGGCTCGTCATTTATTTTATGCTTATTTTCTACATGCTTTTGGCTGTCTCTATAGTCTGCGACGATTACTTTCTGCCATCATTAGAAGTAATCAGTGAACGTAAGTTCTACATAACACACACGTTTCCAATAGAACATCTGCGTGTAAGGTGTAGGTATAGGCTTGGGTGGATGTTCTCATTGTATTTTTGCACTGTGTGATTATCAGAGTAATCGGGATTTATAACAACAGATTCTAACACAATTTCTTCATTTACAAGGTGGGAGCCAAATCTACACATACAGTGTGAGGAAATATTTAACTTACTGAACATTTTAAGTAATAAATAAAGCTGTTAGTCAGTTAATCCTTTGGTATAGTTAATGTAAACTAGTAGTTTGGTCTTTGCAAAGTCTACAAACATTGTGAAAGTTTTCAACTTTATGCACCTATCCCTCCAACACCTAAGTATATTTTATTCAAAAGAACCATATCCTTTTTTAATAGACGATCAAACCATGAAATCAATTGACTGACTAAACAAGCCCACAGTGGGCGGATATAAAATGTAATATCACAGACCAATCCTTAAAATAAATATATCAATCTGTTTTTAATGGGCCATTTGAGGAGGGATTGTGCTATTGTTGAACAAAACTGTGCATTATATTTTTGTGTGTGTGTGTTATTTTGGATCTCTCTCAGGTCTGGGATTGTCACAGGACGTAGCAGGAGCCACGTTTATGGCAGCTGGAAGTTCTGCACCTGAACTAGTCACAGCCTTCCTAGGTAATCACAAACTAAGTAAAAACCTAATCATGACATGATAATCCCAGTATGATCATCTGTGTCCTTGTGGTGTTCCCCAGTCTGACACAGTGACTTTACTACATGGGAACAAAAAGGAAAAGTGTCCTTGAACTAGGCTATTTTAACTTTCAGCTCTTTATTTCTTTTCCCTGTCATGCTTCCTCATTGCTCCTGGCTTCAAAGCTAAAATGTGCTCTTTACTGTCAGGTGTGTTTGTGACAAAAGGGGACATTGGGGTCAGCACCATTGTGGGATCGGCTGTCTACAACCTGCTAGGAATCTGTGGTGCCTGTGGACTTTTAGCCTCTATGGTACATTCTGACACGATAACACATAAGATACAGACAAACATTACACCTCTGCTAACTACTTGTGTGTAGCAGTTGCACTTTTGCTCAGCCAAAACAGAAGGATCGTTGTGTTTTATGAGCCTTAAACCTCTTATTTTTGTTCGCTTTATCAGGCTGGGCGTCTCACCTGTTGGCCACTATTCAGGGATTGCCTGGCATATGGGATCAGTGTTGCTGCTGTCATTGGGATTATTTCAGATAACAAAGTTTACTGGTGAGTGTATTTGTGTGTACTGACTCATCATTACATGAATCATCTTAAGACCTTTCACCACATACAAACAGGGGTTGAATTTGGGTTGTAAAAGACTTTGTCCTTTTATAAGAGACTCTATTTTATAACCCAAAGAGTGGTAACAAGATACAAAGTCATTTACAGCGTTTTATTGCCTCTTGTGATGTAGAGAAAAACAAATTAAAAGAGATCACAAAACAATTTGTACAGTGCAGGTATTTACAGGTTTGTTTTTTCTTTTTGTTTTTTATGGTACTGTCATAACTATATCCATGGCTAAAAAAAAAAGCAACAACAATTTGGAGAATTAAACATGGAAAATATGTTGAAATAATCCAGTGGTACAAAAGCCACTGAAAAGTATGTTTTCTGACCTTAATTGAGGGAAGTGAGACCTGCAGTTTTTTAGATGGTGATCTGGTTTCTTTTGTGACCTCCTGGGTGAGTCATCGAAGAACTCTTGAAGTATTTTTGGTAGGCTGGTCACTCTGGTGAAGGTTCACCACTGTTCCATGTTTTCTCCATCTGTGGATAATGGCTCTCACCATGGTTCATCACTGCTATTACGTACATTGACATAATAATTGAAAAGTGCATTTTGTATGTACTCAGGTTATCTTTGTCTAATATTAAAATCTGTTTATGTTCTGAAACATATAAGTCTGACAAATATGCAAAAAAACTAAAAACTCAGGAAGGGGACAAATGCTTTTTCACAACATTGTATGTTTTATTTACAATATTTTTCATTTACAGTATATCAATGAACTATTAATGCTCAAACTGTGTAATTTGTTGACAGGTATGATGCTGCCTGTCTCCTGCTGGTCTACGGCGTTTACATTGTGGTTCTGTGCTTTGACCTTCGCATCAGTGAGTTTGTCCTGAGGAAGCTGAGCCCTTGCTGCACGTGTCTGGGGTCAGGTTCGTATGAAAAGATTGAGACACAGCGTCTGCTGGGTTGGAATGACGACACCAGTTTGCGAGTCCACAGTCGCTCCAGAACAGACAGTGGGATCTTCCACGATGAGTCAGGATACTCTCACCTGTCCCTCAGCCTACACGGACTCAATGAGATTCCTGAAGGTAAGGCGCACTTCTTAGTGGCACAGTAAAACTGCTTTCCTTCAACACCACTTTGAGTCATTCGCCTTCGTGTTTGATCTAGGAGAGATGTATGATGTATATTCTCTCATACCAGCAGAGCATAAAAGTGTCTTTGCCGTCCCGGAGAGCGACATGAAACGGATTCTGTGGGTACTGTCCCTGCCCATCATCACTCTGCTTTTCCTCACCATCCCTGACTGCAGGAGAAGGTTCTGGAAGCAGTGGTTCGTGATCACTTTCCTCATGTCAGCAGTCTGGATCTCAGCTTTTACATATGTGCTGGTGTGGATGGTCACTGTAGTTGGTAAGATGGCTGTTTTAACTCTGAAGTCTGTAATAAAATTCTGTAGTTTTCATTAAACTTTTGCAGATTAGCTGCAGGTGTAAATGAGCTCATCACCCACTGAGCCACGGCAGATCACAAGTGTTGAAACTTGTGAGAAAAATGTTGGATTTGCAGAGTACAGTCACATGTTGGTCTGCTGGTTAATTCCTGGGATGCCATTGTCTAGGCAGGTTCAGAGGGGGTCTGTTGTAGCTCCAGTGGGCCATGTGCCTAGCCGGCCACAGCAATTAACAGGGGGCTCACCCCTAGGGAAACACAGTCACATGAGGACTGGGTGTATACAGGGCTTCAAGAACCCCTCCACCTTCCATCTAGAAAAGAATGAACTATAGAACTATATTCCAAGTTCAGGGTAAAAAGGCAATATTATCATGTGACAGTGGCAGGTCTACTTAATGTATAATGAGATTATTATCCAATAGTTCTCAGAAAGGCTCACATGCAGGGAAATACCAGGCATGTAGGCTCTGCACTGAATTGGACAGTACAGAGAACCCAGTCACAGTTCACAGGCAGGATTGTAAGGATTCATTTAAGGTGGTGATTAATATTGGTGAGTTATTTTCTGGATCACTTTGCCTGAAATTTATTTATTTTCCTATGATGAATGTGGATTCTGGATAATGGACAATGTCTAATAATGGACTTAATTTTCAAAAAGAGAAGGAGCAGATGTGCTGTTTATTTAACTTGATAATAGGATTTCACATTCTTATGGAAGATCCACAGTACTATGTATTTTTGAGCCACCCCTCATTTCTTGATATTTAGCTTAGGTTCTTGAGAAATAGTTCCTTCAGTTTTCTTCAGGTCGAAGGTTTTCCTTAGCTGCTTTTTCAGTCATTTTCAGCGCTTCTACCTGACCCTTTACAAGGGAATGTTTCTGTTGAGCAACTTAACCCCGACGTATGAGTCATTCAAACAAAAAAAGTACCCAACCTAAGGGAAGAACCAGTGTCGTGTCTACACATTACAGACGACTTCGCAGAGAACCAATGTTAATTTGTATCTTTAGGCACTTTGTTACTAGCAGCCTGTCGCAAAACATAATTTGTTCACATTTTTCACTGACTTGACTACAGAGGTGGTATCTCTTTAGTTGAGAATGTCAAGAAGCTATATTTAAGGCTGGAAAACAGGGAGAAAAGTCTCCACAGCCATCTATTAAACATAGAGGAGGCTCTGTCAGGGGTTTGGCGCTTCATTTCAGTCAGGTGTGTTAGACACAGAAATTGTACTAACTGTTTTTGCCTGATATACTGCATTTCCATTAATCTCTGCACCCATTTCCCTTGCAAGACATAAAACAATGAGTAGTAGTTCAATATTTTTGCACAACACTGTATCTTGAAGTTATTGGTAGGGTAATCCGACTTTGTGTTGGCATTGTGTTTATGCAGGTGAGACCCTTGCTATCCCCGATACTATTATGGGACTTACTTTGCTTGCTGCTGGAACCAGTATACCTGACACTGTGGCCAGTGTGATGGTGGCCAGAGAAGGTAACACTAATTTCCAGTTTCATTAACTTCATTTAAAATTCCTGAACAACTGCTTGCTGTACATTTAAACTTCCACAGCTTGTTCACTCAAAATACAGGAATGTTGAATTCTTTAAAATTTCAATGTAAACTTTTTTTCTCTCTCTCTTAAGGGAAAGCCGATATGGCCATGTCCAACATTGTGGGCTCTAATGTGTTTGACATGCTGTGCCTGGGTTTGCCTTGGTTCATCAAAACTGCCTTTGTGGACACCAACAACCCTGTAGAGGTCAACAGCACTGGACTGGTCTTTATTTCCTGCACACTTCTCCTTTCAATTGTCTTCCTTTTCGTAGCCGTGCACATCAACGGATGGAAGTTGGACTGGAAGCTGGGAATCGTTTCTCTCATCTGCTACATCCTCTTTGCCACTCTGTCCATCCTGTATGAGCTGGGAATTATTGGGAATAATCCCCTAAGGCTGTGCAGCGACTGAGATCTGACCTTCTCAGGACTAAAGCCATATTTTCTGAGTAAAAACAAAAATGTTAAGCTTTTAAAAAATGTACAAATATCAAGTTGCTACGGCACGCATACGTGATGGTCACCTCAGTGAATGATCTATTGGTAATATATTTTACCAAAGGTGGCAATGTTCCTAGGATCATTCTTTTGGGCGTGTACACCAAGATCCAGACAAGACCAGTATCATCACAAGGCCCATCTTCACATTGCAAGACATTCCTTGTCTTACATAAGGGTCATGAACAAAAAGCTACTGCTCCCACAGGTTTACTGCAGATTTCCAATAAGAAAAGAAATAAAAGGTTTAAACTGAACTCATCTGGCCTTGTCCTCCTTTTTAAGAGTGTGGTTGAGCTAAAACAAAGACTTATTTCTCTGATAAGCTTTTATGAGCAAGAAAGAATGGTAGAGCCATAAATAGTTAAAAAAAAAAAAAAGAAAGAAAGAAAGAAAAACTTTCCACTCATCTTCAGTTCCCTAAAACTGTCATGAATTTTTTTTCCACAACCAAGTTTGCAATGCTTGCGTGGACTTTAGACACTAATCTACCCTCAGAACAAACCCAACAAAGCTTAGTTCAAGCTAAGCACAAAAACCTTCCAAAAATAAGAATTTGTTCAAAACTGTAGCAAATCTAATTCAAATAAAAATAGTTTAAAATCCCGTTTTAATCTGTAGCTTTGATGAAATCTTTCTAACAGCTTGAGGACACACTGTTATGCATCTTTTTTACAGCACTGATGTCTAGTTAGGTGTCCGTATTGTATTCCCCTGACATACACATGCCATAATATAACTAAAAACAACAAACAAATCTAAACAAAACAGCTACTTTTGGCTGTATTCTTATTAACAGGTCGCCGCAGCAGGTAACTCAGTTTGTCAGGATTATGCCAAACCCACTCGCGATCTAACTAAAAATACTAAACTTTAAGCTTTAAATACTTGAATATCTTTTTGTTCCTATAAAATAAGCTCATACTGAGTTTCATCTGTGGACTATTGTGGTATTTTTTAGATTTGAAGTTGCCAATGTAGAACACTGTTCTTGGAGGGTGGGGGTAGAACTACAGCAAAAGTTTAGACAATGAAGAACAACTTCGAGACTTTGATCTCAGGAGAATTTACAACCACCAAGTTTAAAAATTACAAACTTTATTTGGTCAAATAAACTGTCTCACAAATTAAAAAGGGTTTATAAAACAAAATAGCTATGTAGTTTACATTAACAAACAAAAGGACGAAAGAAAGAAACAGTTTACACGTGAAGATATGAAGTAATTGTGTTTTTAAAACAAAACAAAAGATCATTGGCAAGGGGACTGAATGTGTACGTGTTAGCTTCACTTCTACAAAGGATCTAGGCGTTTCGATCAATACGGACGTCCACCTCTCGGCCATTTATCTTGGTTCCATTCATCATCCTGCAGGCCTTCTCGGCACTCTCTGGAGAGTCGAATCTCACCGTTCCGCATCCCTTCGACTTTCCATTCTCCATCTTGATTTCTGCAAACATTACCTGACCTGTAGCAGAAAAGGATGAGCAACGGCTGAATTTTGAAAGCAGAATCTTTAACAAAGTGCTGATTAAATCTTAGATATTGGCCTTTGTTTTCAGCAATCAATTGTGGTGAAATGCCAAAAGTGCTCCAGTGGTTCATGAATTAAACAGAGAATAATTAATTCAGTGGTCTATAATAAGCGAAACACTTACCACAGTGACTGAACTTGTCTTTCAGTTTTTGCCATGTCAAATCATAGGACAGCTATAAAACAAAAATATACTTCAGTCATTACATTAGTCAGCATTAACACATTTACAGCTGGACCTTTGTACATAGGGCTGTGCGATATGACCAAAATCTCATATCCCGATATTAAGACATCTATCGTCCGATAACGATATAAATCACAAAAATTTAACATTTTCTATGAATTCTGTGAATCTCGGGCAGCTCGACTTGCGTGAAGTGTTTCCAGCTGGGCGTCGCGTACCTGGAGTCGAGTGTTTTAACCGCATGAAACTATACATTTTTAGACATAAGTTGTAAGGGCCGCTGTTTTCTTTGTGAGTATTTCTTACACGGCGTGCTGCGTGTGAAAGCCTGTTCTAACGTTTGAGTCTAAGGTTTATTTTTTTTTAGCACCTGACGGCTCTTTTTTGCTTCTCATCCGTAAAACTGCATCTTTCACGTGATTCAGTTTATTTTGAAAAGTCACAACAGGATCTTGAGCTTTATTGTGAAAGGTTTATGTGGAACATAAACAAGCGGACACGCGATGGTTTTACCGTCGTTGTTGCTAACGACAACGCATAAAAACAAACGCTTGTCTGTCTGTAGTGTGGTTATAAATATAAGAGAAAGTGAGAACTTTAAGAAATTAATATAGCCACTACAGTGACCATCAAAATAATGAAAAAAATATTGCCGTAAACGTTTATTTTGCAACACCACGAAACAAACTATAGCTTAAAATGAAACGATAAGACATTTTTATATCGTCAGCCGATATATATCGTTATATCGAACAGCCCTATTTGTACAGGAATCAAACATGTCAAAGATGACATTGAACTGATCATAAATCCTCCAAGCAAAAATTAACGATTCATCGAAGCACACCACATATTATTAATAACTTTGTGTGCTTATGCAGCTATCCAATCAAAGGCCCAGCAACAATATATTTAATGACATCTAATGAACGTTTATCACGTTAAAGTTTAACTGATCATGTTAGCACAGCGAACTGATTAAAGAAGCAGTAAATTTAGATACACAAATGTCTTGAGAACACATCTAAACAAAAGAGGAATGATGGGGGGGGGGGGGGGTGTTACAAGAAATTCTAACACAAGTGATGTTTGCTAAACCTGGACCTTTGAATTCCCCTTTAACATTTTAAACTTTGAGTGGCAGCATACTATAGTGCTTGCACTATGACTACTATCACTATCACAACTGACTGTATAGGAAGATAAGGATGTCCACAAATAAATGTAACAGCTCTGAAAATCAGAATAAATGAACATGGTTTTATTTCTGCTTACATTTCGCACAAATATCTGGCAACCTGCTTTGGACCCTGAGCCTCTGTCCGACATGCCACCACCCATGTGGCCCGGCCCCCCGCCTCCATAGCCACCAAAGCCACGGTTCATGTCCATTCCTGACATTCCCAAACGGTCAAAGCTGGAGCCCATTCGGTCCATCGACATATTTCCCATTCCCCCACCTGAGCGCACACGCACACGCACACGCACACACACACACACACACACACACACAAACAATTTAACCTAATGCACAGTTAGGTTTTAACAGGGTCATGTTTGCAGTTTCCTGCACTGCTGCAGAACTACAAAGCCTCATGACAGATTTCTGTGAATTGGGACTTTAAAAACACTATACACCGCTTTATGAATAGATTTTTATTAACTTATTCTAATAAAATGTAACCGAAGTGTATCTAAACAGTGCAGAAGAGGATTGATTTTCCACTTCCAAACTTGCTATCACAGAAGCCAATGTCGCCATGACACTGTTTATACAGTGGGTGCAGACTCTGTACCAGTTTAAATAATTAGTCACCACACTGCACGAAGAATCAATGGGAAAACTTCATTCTTTTGTGAAAAGAAAACATTTTAACTACTGACAAACCACTATACCCCTTTTTAGTCTCTAACAAACAAGTAATTGTCGATCTCTGGGAAAATAAATACCATAGCATTTGCTATAGTACAGGCAGCAGTGTTCTGAATACTTTCAGTCTAATAATTTAAACAAGCCCGGGATGAAATGGAAAAATACCATAAGGCTGGTCAACCAACACTTGACAACTCCATCATAGATTCCATCTTACACTGTAAATGTAAAGATTTTCAGGTTTGTGTGGGTTTTTTGACATACATGAAACAGAGAAAGTGCATATTTTCTCTGTGGATTGCTGTGGCCAGCCAGGCCCTCAGCTGTTTTTTTCTTGGTCTTCAAAATGCATCTCTTTTCTCCAAGTACCGTGTTTTCCGCACTATAAGGCGCACCTAAAATCCTTTAATTTTCTCAAAAATCGGCAGTGCGCCTTATACTCTGGTGCGCCTTATCTATGAATTCTGGCTGTGTTTACTGACCTCGAACCAATTTTATGTAGTACACGGCGCTCAAAAATCAGTCAAAAAATGTTTTAGTAGGACTTTGCTAAGCTACGAAGCCGCACTGCTTGATTGATTGTCTGAGCGTTATGGCTACCGTAATGAGGAGCCTCACGGCTCATAGTAATCTGGGTCCAAAACTCCGTCCGCGTCAGGTCCCAAACGAACACTGTGTAAATACTTTCATCTTTAATAAAATGATCAGTGTTGCTGCTTTACCAGGTGTAACAATTAAATTTAACATCCAGGCATCCATGAAAACAGAATTTATTAAATTTAACGGAGTTAGAAGTTAGCAGATAGCTAGCTCGCTAGTTTCGCTAGTTACCTAAACATGATATAGCATGTTCTGACTGAGAGATTTCTGGGCAAAAATAAAACGTACAGCTCTGCTATCACTTCCAACATGAATGTAGAGAGAAAACTACACAATAGTGACGTTTGTAGGATTACTTAGGTTGGGCTAGATGGTATATAATGCTGTGCTAGTGATCGCTAGCGACACTGCTATGTTAGCTTACCAAAGCATAACACAGTGAACCTGGAGAATGAACGCTAACCTTTTTCCACTTGATAAAAGTTCCCGATGTTTTTTTTTTGACAAATACAATCGCATGGAAAATTGCTGTAAACAGACCAAACTTCAGTAGGGAAGGGGAACAACTGAGATGCTCCAGCCACAATATGAGGTTAGTCATTAATGTAAGATAAGATAACCTTTATTAGTCCCACACGAGGGAAATTTGTTACAGCATAAAGCGGACAGTGCAAAGTTACATAGCAAAAATGAGAAAAACACTAGAATAACATGTACTGTTGTTCCGGTGTTTATAGAGCAGCTACCAGAGAATTCAACATTAATGAATTAATGGTACGGAAGTGGAGGAAGCAAGAGGAATGCGTTGAGTAAAGTTTGACTTATCTGACTGTTTTGTTTCGTTTAATGCGGTCGCCTTATGTAAGAACACAGACCCGTTTGTCGACAGTGCGCCTTATGGTCCCATAAATACCATAATGTGGTACATTTCCACAAATATGAGTGACACACACAAAGAAAGAATTTAACTCTTCTATTTTTCTGTAACTCCTCACTGTTTTAGAGTAATCTAATTCATACAAAAAAAACTGTTATATCTTATTCTTTATTTATGTTACCAAAAATAAAATGCGTGTGGTGACCGAGTCTGTTGTGACTCTTAATAAGTAAGACGTATTAATAAACTACTTTCTTAATCTGTGTGACAACCATGACCACACGTTTCCACACCCACTGCTAAGTGTATGACAGTTCAGGAGATTAGGTTGCTGTAATCAGCCATAAAGATCTAAGCTTCTGTTCCTCTATTCAAATGTTATCCTTTAGGAAGCCTGATATGAGAGATGTTACTTATGTTATAGCAGGAAATCCTGTTAATTTTGTTTCATTTTTTTTAATTTTTTTCATTTTTATCAATTTACACTGTTTAAATTCAAGTAAAAGAGTTACATTTTACCAAAAGGGTCATACTTGGAAAAAACTAAATATATTAATTACTGGAAGGAAATGATGATTTGGGGCAGCCCAAACTTTAAGTAAGAGTACTGTTGTGGAGTCTCATGTACCTTTAATTACTGACGAACTGCTATAAAAATGATCATTTGAAACTCTGTGTATTAAGATTTTTTTTTCCTAACCTGTGCCTAATCCAGTTCCCATGTGCCCCATGCCACCACTGCCCATGCCTCCTCCAAAGCCTCCACCTAAAGAAGAGTGCAAGTTGATGCAAATTCGATTATACCACGATGCAGTAGAACTCACAGCCTCACTGAAGTGAGAGTATAACTTACCCATTCCTCCAAAAGAATCCCCAAATCCTCGATTCATTGGCATGTCACCGTGCCCAAAGTCCCGATCCATTCCACCCATTCCTGATCGGTACATATCTTAACGCCAAAAATACAACAAAAGAGAAACAAAACAATCAACAATAAAACGAAATGACACATTAGTTACCAATAACAAACAAGAAAACCTGATTTTTGGCCCACTGAGGGTAAAACAGACTTACCTCCCATTCTGCCAACTGGTGCCATGTCCCTCCCTCCAAAGCCACCCAGACTGCCCATGCTGTCCATGCCTCCAAAGCCTCCACTTGCACTACTCATTCCTATCAAAAGCAGAAGAGAAAAAGAAATCTCCTTTGTTAACACCCAGGTAACCATGGTCATTCAACAGGAAAGAAACTCGTAGGTAGCAAAAAGCTCACCTCCCCCAAGTCTGTTCATTCCACCATAACCTGATACATCCATACCTGGCAAAGACAAAGGAACATCGAATTACAAGAAACAGATGTAATTCCATAAAATTTACAACGTAAAAGCGCTTAAATATTATCTGGACAGAGCTCTGATCATTTCATTTCTTTGCACATTGAGGCTAATAGAAAAACAGACACTGGTATGTTGCATATATGTCAGTCTAACTTGAACACCGCTAATATTGCCTTGAGACCCTAATTTGATGATCAGCTAGTGGAAATGTAATTCTGTCGGATAAATATTGGCTTGTAAAGACAAACTGTTGCAACTCGGCATATATATGACACACTTTGCACCGAATATAATTTAAACCTAATATCTCAAAAGGTGACTAACCTCCAGGTCCCATAGCGCTCATGCCGCCTCCACCACTCAAGCGGTTGGCATTGATGGGTTGACCCCCTGGCCCCAATCCCATGCCAATACCACCTAGACCACCTACACAAAGAAGAAAAATTCCTTCTGTATTGTCTCCAACCACAAGAAATGCTCAAGACATACTTCATACATACTAAAGGCACACTGCCATTTTGGTGAACAAATTATTTATTCACTCACACACCATCTTGTTAAAATGCAGCTGTTCACTTCCTGTTCTGGTAAGACGCGTTTACTTGATTAATGATAATAAAACTATTTTTTTTAAATTACGTTTTTTGCTTATGATAAGGGAATAACAGCAAACTCACGTGGTAACTGAGGTGCTTTTTCTACTTGCCGAAAGTCTTCAGCGGGTAGAGATTTCTCATCCTGCAAGACCAAGCATTTTTCTTTGCCCACATATTCACATCGTCTGCATAGCTTAAAGCACATTGTAACTTAACAAACAAAAACAACACACACGTACCATTTTTACGTGCATCTGCCTGTCAAAGAGCATCTGCCCATTAAACATGGCTGGAATCAACATCAAGGAGAATGCTGTGGTAAATATTGTACAGAATAAGTTCTTTTTCTCTTTTTGTTTCTTTTTTAATTAATACTTAATTATAAAGGATACAAATGGCCTGCACAGCTTCCAGTGGCTGCTCAAAAGTCACTGTTCCCATCCCACGGCTCTTGCCATCTTTATCTTCCTTTACATCTGCTCGCTTCACCACACCGGCCATACTAAACACCTCTTTTAACTTCTTCCACCCCACCTTAAAATCCAGCTGTTGAACAACAGAAAGACACCATTGCGTTTAATAAACAGGAAAAAAAAAAAAGATTACTACACAGATTTGGAAACTGCTATACCTCCATATCAGTGACAGCCATACTGTGCACACTGTGTGGTAAAGATGGCACAGCAGCTTTTGTAGCCGTCTCTTATGGAGGGTGGTGACGGTGGTACAGTGGGGAGTTCATTTCCCATTTTCAGTACGAAGACAAAGTAAAGTGGATTATACTACTGCTTACGGTAAACAGTAAACATTAGTGGATGGATAGCACATGAAAGGAGTTAGAACAATACTACCGTATGTCAGTAGTTATCTAGTTATTTTCGCTTACTTAGGGGTCTACTAACTCTTTTGGTCGGGGTAGAACAGTGGTGCAGGGTTTAGCACTGTCACCTCACAACAAAAAAGGGGTTTGAATTCACCGGCCAGCTAAAGCCTTTCTGTGTCGAGTTTGCATGTTCTCCGAGTGCCTGTGTGGGTTCTCTCCAGGTTGACCGCCCTCCCCCAACAATAATTCTAAATTACATGTTTGTGTGTAAACAGTTAACGGTAACTGTAATGGTGAAAGTGGATTTACTTGCTAAACAGTTGTAGCTACAACATATACACATATCATAAAAAACTTTTTGTTTTGTTTTTTAAATTATACAATGTTTAGGCCCAGCTGAAGCTCCATTAAACTCTGGTGGGCTGCCAGGCTTAAAATAGACTGGCACAAATCCTGTAGAAACATATGATTGTGGACGTATTTCACAGCTGGTCAAATATTTAATTAGTAATACTAATCTCTGGTGCCAAGCTATTAAATTACTTTAAAGCCTTCACTATGTATACGAGTGTGCTTGGCAGATGTCTACAATTGCACAGTGGTAATTAATGTTTAATAACATTTCCTTACATTAGCTACAAACACAGTGTTGCCAAGTCGCCCAGCCTCCAGTGCATGGATGACTTCAGGTGGGATGTTAGGGTTGTTAGCAATGGAGGGCGGGAGGTTCATCACACCAGGCCCCATGTCCTGCCCACGGCCTCCCTGTTGACCCCCTCCCATGCGTTGCAACACACGGCGGGCATGCTCTCCATCAGGGTCCTTAAATAGAAAACATTAGCATTTAATCAATATTCTACATTATCACAAATGCTAAATTTGTGATGATAACATTTAAGAAAAAAAATAAAACTAGAAAATTTTACAGTGTCATTTTAATTTAGTGGTACATCGCTGGATATTTTCAGATCTGATGTTAACAAAAACATATGTAATGTAATAATGCTACATCATGGTTACCACCACAATCTTTTTATGACTGCTTCATATGCCCACAATCAACAGAAAATAGCAACATGAGATCAGCTTTTCTTAAAAAAAAAAAAAAAAAAAAAGAGAACAGCTAAATATAATCTGCAATCTATGATTCTCACCTCCTTGATGTTGAGTGGCCTTCCACTCAGGTCATGTTTATTCATAGTTAATACTGCCTTCTTCACAAACTCCTCATCTTTGAACTCCACCACACTGTTGAACGAGGCAAACGGAGACGCCACATGAGTCAATGCGAGCACAACATATAAAAACAAAAAGTTGTTTCTTTGAGAAAAATAGGGTTTCTTACCCACACCCCTACGAAGGTGGCATCACAGGAGTTCAGGAGTCACAGAAGGAGGGAACAAAATACAGTTAAAAACAAGATATTACAAACAAAAACATAATATAACATCTCAACTAGTTTTTAATATGTTTTTTATACATGTTGGCCATATTTTCCCTGCTGGCTTGAGCCGGCTGGTTTTTAACTTTACTGCAAACAAGAAAAAAATGCTGAAAAAAACAAAAACAAACATCCATCACATTTCTTAATAATTAAAAGATATTACAAGAAGAAAAATATCTAAACAGTAATATATAAAGGTTGCAGTTAAAAAACAAAACAAAAAAACAAACACATTTGTCAGTAATATTTAAACATTCTATTATTTTAGCTGAAAATATTTAGGTTTTGAACTGGACATTGATTACCACGATAGATGAAAAAAGCAACGACAAATGTATTTAGTACATTGTTTAGGATTAACAAGTTGTGACTTTAAGAGAAAAATTGTGTGGTTCATCTTTAAATCTATTGCATCATTTGTTGCCATTTAACATAAAGACATAACAAAAACAACTACGTGGTCTTTTGCAACTGCTTTGTTCCATTAAACAGAAAGCTTTGCCATATAACAGAATTGTAAAATAAAATTTTGAGACATGAGGGTCAATCAATAAGACCAATCACACAACCCCACATTTCCCTTTGGAAAATGGCCAAACAAACAAACTTTTAAACCAATTGAAATGACAACAACAAAAGCAAAAGTATACTCTTAGATGAGTTCATTGGCTACATTTCCAAAAGTCAACAGGACATCTCCCTTTCAAATGAAAAATCAATCATTAGCCATCTTTCAGGCTCTAAACACAACCTATAGTGTCTCCAGTTCATTTAACCCAAAGGATCAGAGCCTAAAAGAGCACTACATTATTGAGAGCCTGCTGAGGGCATTTAAAACCTCGTGCAGCAATTTGGCCACATCACTTACCCTTGACTTTCCTTCAGCATCCTTAAAGAGCTCCACGTATGTAACCTCACCAACTACATGAGACATACAAAGGGAAAATACCAAAAGAACAAAGGAATTTAAGTCACCAAGTCTTCAAATCACCGCTGGCCTTGGCAATACAGCTACAGATGGAGATGTCCCCATTGATCAACAGCCAGCCCAGACCAACAACCCACCAGACAACACCATGCCTTTCTGGGCAGTGACTGAGACACCCAAAGGCCAAGGCCAGAAAAATAAAAACAAAAACAGCAAAAAACAAAAACACAGCTATATTAAACCTGGGAATTTCAAAATTCAAATCAAAAGACTTCAACGTGATCAGTTTAGCAACAAATTCCATTCAAGGCAGTTGAGATGTTTAAGCTGTCCTTTGACCTTTCAAAATATCTTTTTTGGGAACTCTGTATTTCATAAAGTAAAACATTGGAATATTTTTCATTGATACTAGCGAGATTCACCTTAATGCAGATGCAACAAAAACATTCAACAATCAAAATATTCCTTGCTGGATTGAGGTTACATTTTGGAGCTGACAATCCATTAAAACAAGTAACAATGTAACTACGTAAATCCTACTTTTTCCTCACATATCAGCCCAAGCTAAATTGGTGCCCATCCAAAAATAAATACATAAATAAAAGAATTAAAACTCCAATAACCTTAAATCACAATATGGCGGTTCCTTAATATCTGCACTAAGCATATCCACAAAAGCTACACACAAATTAGCTGGCGTTAGAAGCAAACGTTCAAGCTTGTAACAAAACAGAACAAAAGGTCAAAATCTTCTTTTCAGCTGAAGAGAGAGGCAGAGGGAAAGACGCCATACCCATCACTGGGTAGATTACCTTTATCACGCATTAGATCTTTAATTGCCTGCCACTTCATATCATACGGGATATTGCTGATGAACACTCTGTTCCTATGAGCACCCTTCTTTTCTCCACCATGTTTGTCTTTGTAGGGATGGTAGCGGCCTCCTCTTCTCCCTCCAGAGGATTTCTCTTTACCATCATGCTTTTCTTTGGGGGGCTTGCCTTCTTCTTCCCTACAAAATACAGAGAAGTGCAGGTCAACATCTCTAAACATCTTCCACAGATCACTGGGGCATCAAATTAAAAATCTACCCTTAATAAATTTGTGAGTAATAATAGCAGACTCATCTTTTGTGATTTGCTTTAGAAATTTAATTTATACCTTTTTTAACCTTATACATACAAAAAACTCTACTCATATTAATAAATTCTATAATATGGATCTAAAGTAATAATAATAATAATAATAATAATATCATGGTCTAAAATAGCCATACCCACAAACAGCAATATGCATGCATACGTGCTAGACAAACTTTGGATTTCTTTGCGTGTAAATGACAACTACGTGAGTAGATGAATGCATAAACAAATTAAAAGAAAAGTATTCATGCAACTTCTGATTTCGCTAAAGACCAACATAATGAGGATTTTAACCAAGTGTGACATTTTATAAATCCTTATGAAAATACAGCACACATTTTAAATGAACTGATACTTTAATGCGTATAGAGCACTTTAAATGTATTAAGCCGGTATAATTTTTGTGCAACAGCGCGGAGCCATTAGCAGCTAACCGCAGGTTTGTTAGCATAGCATAGCGCAATGGCCATGAACAATTTCATTAAGATTAGAATGGGTGCTAACTAGTAAAAGCACAGCTTATTTTGTTTGTGGTTAAACCTAATTAATTTAATTAAAGTAAGGCTGGCTTGGTGATTACTAGCGCTGAATTTCAGAGTTTCGTTAGCTTTAGCTAAATATGAAAGCACAACACAATGGAGAGTAGCACCTAACCGAGAATGACCCATTGCACCAGCCTTGTAACATTGTGGCCACAGTTTATGGAGATGCATATATACCTTAAAGTCTTAGATTATATTTAAATTTAACACATATACTTCGACGTTATATTTCTTACAAGAGATTGGAGGATTCTTTGCTAACAATAGCTAATATTCAAGGACTCCATTTTAGCTAAGCTAGCTAACAGCGACGCAGAAGGACCGGATAATATTACAACTTTTTAACTCACATTTTCACACCGTTGGGTGTTTCTTCAGATGTCTCGTCGGGTTCCGACTTGACTGATTCAGAAATTTCCTCCTCCTGTGGTTCCTCTTTAGCCGTTTCAACATCTGCCATGTTGATGTTTATTTTCCCCACACACAACGCAGGATAACTCGATCGCTACGCAGTTCAAAATGTGCTGGGAAGATATGTGATTCCAACGCGAGATTTGGGAGCTGTTGCTAGGCATCGTCGGAGAATTGAATAGTATAGGTGTCAATGGACACGGGTGAAAAGAAAAAATTTAATCCTTTAAAAAGAATGTGGACGCGATTTCTCTCTAAATTGAGAAGTAAAGAAAGTAAAAGCTTCTAATGCAGCGATTCTTACCTTTTTCCTTATGTGCCCCACTTTATTTTAGCAGTAAAAATGATTCCAAATTGAGCAATACCATGAGCAAACTTTTGTTTGTCCACCAAAGCGATTTTATACATGCACACAACAGCGTGCGAACAAGCGTCTACTAAAATGAAAATCGTTGGATACTGTGAAAATGTCTTATACAATATAGTGCAAAAGATTTCTTATAAAGTATTATAGAGCAACAACTATTTTATATGCGTATATGTCCCCTTTCCAGATAAAAAGACAAAACAAAAAAGAAACATAAATTGGGGTGATGTTCGGGTACAGAATATACAGAAGTTCAGTGTTATAGAATCTGTTTAAACTTTCTTAAAATATGATCCAATAAAGCTCCAAGGACCATCAAGCACATCAGGTCCCAGAGAATTGCCTGCTCCACTAATTTGATCTCCATAACATCTTTATGGCAGCTTTCCATCCTCAAACTGTTTGGTTTGTGTAGCTTTAAGTTTATTAAAAATGATCTGTTTGCTGGTTAGAAAGGCCAGTGCTATAATACATTTGTTTTCCTGTTTCAGACATTGTAATTCATAAAGCAATACCAGTATTACCTATAAACTACAATATTCCAGGCAGCACACTCACGGTGTCAGACTAAAATGTCCCATCTTATTGATTATCATGCAGAGCCAAGTCTATTCATCATTCCTGAAACTATTGATTAATGCACTTTTACTCCACTGCAGGAATACTTTCAATTTCGTCACACAATCAGCTTTAACATTTGAAGAGAATCTGCTCAGCGAGCCCTGAGGAGATTCCACCAGTGGAGAAATACTTTGAAAGCTAATTTTTAACATCACAGTTTAAAGTTGCACAGTTGTATAGAACTCGTTGCCCAGCAGGTCTGTAGTCCTATAGAAACAGTAAGGTGCTGTTAATCGAATGCACTTGATTAACTGATCATCAGTAAGTGTGAGCACCTGCGTAAAAGCAAACATTTTCACTTTTTGCTTATGTGTAACTGTCAGATATGTGACAATCTTCCCAGGAGTGAATGACCCAGTAAATTCACCCCAAAGTCAGACGATGCAATACACAGTAATAGCATCTCAGAGTCTACATGTCTTTTGTCATGTCCAGACCAGACAGTGGAGATGTCTGAACATAATGTAGAGCACAATATTTGGTGAAAACCAAGCGCAGCAAATCACCACAGCACTGTGGTGGAGGGGTGGTGATCTGGCCTATTTTGCAGCAACAGAACCTGCACCTCACAGTCATTAAGTTTGAACTCCTCTATAAGCCAAACTATTTTAGAGTCAAATGTGAGGCTGTCTGTCTGACAGATGAAGCTGAAATTGAGCAATGATTCCAAGCAAAACAGTAAATCTACAAGAGCATGACCAAAAAAGAAAAGAATCACGGTGCTGCAATGGCCCAGTTAGAGCCCAGACCTCAACCTGATTAAAATGCTGTGGCAGGAACTTAACAGAGCTGTGCATAATTGAAATCCTTGCTAACCGCAATGAATTGAAGAGACACACAAGTTAGTTATTGCTGTTATAGGTGGTTCTACAAGCTACTCAATCATGGGTTGTACTTTTTTTTCCACACACTGCTTCTGCATTTTGGTTCAGCAGCTACAAATATATATATATATATATATATATATATATATACACCTCACTGCTTTGGTTTTGGCATACTAACCACTAACTCAAAAACTGACTTGTAAAAAAAAAACACTTTCACTTCATTCAGGAAGAGCTACACGTAGGAGTGACAGAGTACAAGTTGCAAACAACCGTACGTCTGGCTGACCTGTAACTGAGCATAGGTTAAAATTTAACATACAGTGAATTGCATGCATCACTCTGTAAATGAAAAATCAGATCAGTAAACTGATCCTTCATTTCCTTGATGGCATAACATCCATTTCATAAATGATTGGTGCACAATTCATACCATGCCTGCTGAACAATCACTAATCGATAAAGTATCACATTTACTTTTACTATTATTGGAGCAAGACCTATAAATTAAAGCTGGAGTGTGAGTACCGAATGAAAGTAACAATGACGACAAAGTATTTCATGTGTAGTGGTTTAAACTAACAAGCAAAAGATCTCTGGTTCAGTTTTGCCAAATCAAACATGTGAAGTGACCCCTTGTGAATAAGGAAGCAGCTAAAAGTCACATCTGCACATCCGAAAATGAAAGACCTATGATCTAAGAGACACAGTCTCTCCAGTGCGTCCTGGGTCTGCTGCAGGGCCTCTTCTCGGTAGCAGTGCCCTCTCAGATAGACCTAGAAGGCAGCCTAGTCAGATGACCGAACCACCTCAACACAACAAATATATTATTTATAATAATAATGGATTGCATTTATATAGCGCTTTTCGAGACCCTTAAAATGCTTTATAATTCCACTATTCAGTCACTCTCACAAACTGGTGGAGGCAGCTACAGCTGTAGCCACAGCTGCCCTGGGGCAGACTGACAGAAGCGAGGCTAGCATATCGTGCCATCGGCCCCTCTGGCCAACACCAGTACGCAGTCGGTAAAGTGTCTTGCCCAAGGACACAACAACCGAGACTGTCCGAGCCGGGGTTCGAACCGGCAACCCTCCGATTACAAGACGAACTGCCAATTCTTGAGCCACGATCACCCTGTGTATTTGTGCAAAAATATACCAGACCTTTTCTTTTTTTAATGAAAATAAAATTTGATTTGATTAACTTGCAGCTCCCTGGAGAAGTAGTATTTGCAGCAGTTTTGTTTGACGGGAAAGCCAACTGGAGTAATTACAATCTTTGCAAATCAGTCTTTGTACTGAGACGGTATAACCCCCCAAAAAGACATTCATTAAAGTTTCTCTTAGAGCAGTTTAGAATAATTGTTTTACAGTTCTCAGTATCAGCCTTTCTCCTGATCGCTTGGATAATATTCTAATATGCTTTATGCAACAAGTTAATGCCTCAGCAGTTCCTCTTTCACCTTGATACACAAGTAAAGGTGCATTTAATGATATGATAAAGGCAAGTAATTGAACTTCTGATAATTTTGACATGAATGGACTTGTGAAATCCTCTCTGCAAATTTGTTATCAATCAATGGATTGATAATAACATGCACTTTACATGCGTTTCATCACTGATAGCCACACACTACTCCACTGTATCTTCACAATAGCACCTCTTAAGAGACTTTCATTTTAACCTTTGGGCTTTAAGTTGATAAGAACAACAAGGTAAAAAGACTAATGATGAAACTGCCCGTGCAGTGTGGCATCTAAATTGCAAACACTGTCTGAAATACTGAAACAGGCTGCCTATTTCTACCTGAATACAGCAAAGTAATAACAATAAGTCTAAAAAATAGCTGCTGATCCAAGAAAAGCAATACTAAAATTTACACTGCAGAGGCACGAATCCAATATGAAGAAACTATTCCCATCTAAGGTTGCATCGGTGATGATAATCTCCCTCATGACATGCCTTATCCTTAGATGCGAGCCACTGCACCACTGTGACAACAAACAACATTGTTCATCTGAATGTCTACTGAATAACAATGAAACAGATGGCCAGATGCTTCACTGCTGCATTCCTTTATAGTTAATAATCAAGTACTTGCTGTTTGATCTGTTTTTTGTTTTCTGTGCAATACTGCTTTTCATTCACTACATTAATATCTCTTAAAATGACTGGCTTTTCTCCTTCGCCGTGTCAGGGCAGCTTGCATTCGGATAAGCCTTTAAGGAGAGGGGGTAATTCGATTTGGCCACAGCCAACTGCACCAATTAAAGACACATCATCAAACTCGGCTTGAAGGATAGTGCTGTGCTGTACCAAAAATACCTTTGCAGCAGCATTTACAGCCCAGAGGCAGTCAGAGGGAGCACTCCCCCTGCCTGCTAAAGCAGGAGATCCCTGTTTGATTTTTGCTGGAGACGTTTTGTTTTTTGGAGAAAGCCCCCAAATAAGCCCCGAGAAGGAACAGTGAAGAGAGAAGAAGCAGATGAGCCAGATTGCTTGTTTATGCTGCTGCATTCATGCTGGTGCTGCTGAGGTTGGGGTGGGAGGGAATGTTGTGAATGACTGAGGCAGCAGAGCAGCTGAGTGAGACTAACAAGTGGTTGCCATGCAGCAGGAGCAAGCGCGCGTGCTTCTGGAGAGAGAGCTAGAGAAACAGAATGATAATGAGCAGCGGGCGGCAAGTAAAGGAGCATGAGGACAGGAGCTCTATCTCTCAGAATAGACATATAATAGCTAGATCCAGCCTTCCACTTCCCTTCCTCTGTTTTAATCTCTTCACCTCTGGCTTTTTGGTTAGATGAGCAGTTAGCCTAGCACATCCAGAATGCCAGCAATGGATGAATTAATGGATATACATCTGAAGGCTTCAAGAAGGAGGAGTTGTTCGGAAGAGACAGCAGCAACAGGTCTGTAAGGATGGCACGATAATGATGGTGAGACGCCTGTTTTTTCTCCCTAAGACATCCTCACTAGAGAATCTGTCATTGCAGTCCCTCTCTCTTTTACCTTACCTCACTGCCTCGCTCTCTCTTCTCTCACTCTCTCTCACCATCCACACTTGTGCAGTGTCCTCCTCATCATTCTGCTTCCTTCCTCCTCGTCTGTCTTTCCCTGTCCTCCCTGTCCTCCCTGTTCATTTTCCTATCTGTATGTATCCCCCTTCTCTTTTACCCCCTCACCGCTTCCTGTCCTCTCACTCTGGCCACCTGCTGCTTGTGTTCATGTGAAAGATTTTGGGGTTGGGGTTGGGGGATTGGGAAAGTGCAGACTTCCACTTGGGTGACCACACCAATTTTTTGATTATGTTTGGTCATTTACGGTTTCCCTCTCACCGTCTAATGGAATTGCACTGTCGCACAGGCATCTGCTTACATGCAACAGGTAGAGATTCCATTCCTGTGAGCGTCACATCTTCACAAGATGCGATGTAGTCATTCATTCCTCACTGCTTTGCTTATGTGTAACGGCTGGCTATGCACTGCGACACACTGTAATTCTAACCTGACTTAAAGACATGTAGTGATGCCTCGCTTTCAGTGAGTCGAGCCTGTCTCTCTCCTCGGTTCACGTATGCTCTTTGGGTTTTGGGGTTGTTATTTTTTTAATTTCTTTGCAAAATTTACAGGGGGGTGGGGGGGGTGATCTGTAGAATGAGAGAGATCAATCTTCGAACGTTCAAAAGAGGCATTTATGTAGATACAGGAAACCTTGAATGAATTTCTCTACAGTCTATGCATTAACTGTTGCACTTAAACAGACTGATTGAAATGGATCTGCTCACAAGACATGATGGCTGATAGCTGACACCATCATTTAAACTCTGTCCAGGTAACATGCAGGCTTCTAAACGCCTGACCCTATCAGAGGAGAGATGAGGCACCTAGATGTTGGTTTACCATGAGCAGTGTCCACTACAACCACTCCCTTGCTGCCATGAGCGGAAACGACATGATGGCGCACTCTCTGACTCTGGAGCAGAAGACAGCCTTTGCCTTTGTGGGGATGCTACTGGTGTTTTTGGGGCTGCTAATAGTAAGGTGTTTCAGGATCCTGCTGGACCCCTACAGCAGTATGCCCTCCTCCAACTGGGCTGATGGCATTGAGGGGCTGGAGAAAGGGACGTTTGAGTACGCCCTTACTTAACACAGGGACACACGCATCAGTAAATGTCCTGGCAAACAAGAAGTGTCCATGGAAATCCATATGCATATTCACACACACACACACACACACACACTTGCAAACATGAACGCACACAAGCTCCGCACAACCATTGCACGCTGAAACGCCATTAAGACATTACTGTGGCATACCAAACTCCAACAGCAAAGCCACGTGTGTTGTTTAACGTGTGTGAATTGTTCAGTGTCCGTGTGCGACTACATGTTTGTTGTATGCGTGTGAGTGTGCGAGGTGGTCATATTGTCCGCCCTTCTGCCAGGGGGTGTGTATTTCAAATCATCGATTTACACAGAACTTGGCTGAAGCTCCCTTTAACCCATACCTGCGAGATGAATGAATGTCTGTAGATAATAAGAGATGGATGTTCATGGAAGTGGGTGGGAGATTAGGATGCAATGGATCTTTTACGATATAGTTTGAAGACTCAGGGACAAGATTCCTCATGTGAACTTAGAATGGAAGAGAGAGAGTGTTTGAAACTCTGCACAGCTAAATTGTTCTGCACAGGAATGTATACCAGTGGATACAGGGTAATATGTCTAACTAGTGCTTTGTAGACTAATCAAATCCAATCTGTGGATGATCCAAATGGATGCTGCTGCTGCTGTGTGTGTGCACTTCGGTCCCTTTCTGTGGTGTCTTGTTCTCTGAAGTCATGCAATGAAAGGCAACACGACAAACTGTGATTTACATTATGGTGTTACTGTTTCTAAATGATGCAAAATCAACTCTCAAGAGTTTGTACTGCTGCTTTTTTTTGAATGATGGTATACTGTATCCTGCCACAATCACGTGTCAGAGTGAAAGGAACAAAAAACAACCCCAACTGTTTACTTTGATACATGTGGCAGTGTTGCTCTATGACTTGTCAAGCATTACTTCCATTGTTTAGCTTTCAAGCGAAATGAGGACGAAAAAAAATTGGAAGGACTTCCTCATTCTCAGCACTGCTAGTTTTCTGACGACAAGGAGAAACTCTCACTGCTCGCCTGCCTGCATAGGAAAAGGTCACATGGAAAACAGGTGTGGGATGTGCGTCCCGCTGCACCTGAACATCTTTTTCCTGTAGTTTCGGTCTCACCTCCAGTCTTTCTTCCAGACAGAGGAAGAGAGAACAGTCCTAAGCAGAGATTCTGTAATTCGGCCCACTGCTCAAAGTCTGGAGTGTTCCTTTGCTAATTTCTATGGTCTACGGTTTCTCCTTAGCGCTGTGACTCTGCCTTACTGTGACCTTCAATGGGTTTATGTGCCTTCATCTAGAAAACATAAGAGCACCTGTTTGTGCGTGCGTGCCCGCGTACGCGTGCGTGTGCTTGAGTGTCATATCATGACGACAGGCCTGTCGCTTGCTCAGCTGGTGGTGGAGGTTTCTCATTGATTTTCATTGGATCCAATGATGTAAAAATAAATAGAATTTTCTTCACTTTAAAATATTGCTTGCAAAGTCTCTGTGTTTTGCGCCTCTTGCTTCTTATGCGGGGAGATCTGTTTCAAAATTTCAAGCCTTTTTACATGGCCCGCTCGTAAGCTAGGAGAGCAGTTTTGCAACATTGCTGCAGCAACAGAGGGAAGGGGAGCAAGAGAGCGCCACAGGCTAATATTGGAGATTGTGAGGGACCAAGCAGCCAAAGCAAAGAGGACACAGGCAAAAAAAAAATATCTTCAAAAAGGGTTTTCTTTATTTTAACCCTCAAAAAGTCCAAAATTACCAAAATTCAAAAACATACTTAGCAGGCCCATAAAAGAGGTCAACTAAATATAACTCTACGAAAAGTAATTTCCAGAAACTTAAATAAAACAAAGTGAGACACAACTTAACTCACAAACTGAACGAATTACAAAGACACATGAGGGTAGCTTTTATAATGATTTGGCCAAACCATTTACACACAATAGGGGGAAAACAAAAACACACACTAATATTAACTAAGCACAGAATAACCTAACTAAACCTAAAACACCCCTGCTCCTGGTAAGCCCATGGTTGGTCCTGCTGAGCAGGCATTTTGTTCCCAGAGTCCTCAGCCACGCCCTGTGTGGCTGATGCCATCACAGAGATTTAGAAGCAGTTACACTTTTATGTTTTTTTAAATAAAACATTTACAAATAGGTCGTCATGCAGAAATTGATGATATGCATGTGCATGTATGGTACCGTCTAAAGAGAAATGGGGGCTAATGCAACAGCAGACGCAAGCAGATCTGCAGAACCCACATGCAGTTTACAATGAAAGGCCACCCTGTTCATCCCCTCTGACACGCATCATTTGTCAGGAATGCAATCATTATTGCGCCATTATCTCTGTCACCTACGTGACATCCTTATCTTAAATCTATTCTTAGCAGGAAAAGGCCCAATTTGCCCTCAAGCCTACAAGACCACTTAAAAGAAAAATGAACCCGACATTGTAACAAAGGTTACCCAGGAAGTGTTTCGAAACGTTTCTGCGTCGCACTGTCTTGGTGTCCGTTATTCATTTAAACACCGTAAATCGCTATCACTTCATTGACTGGAATAAAACAAGGAGACAGCTCTTTGGATCTTTGGCTCCTGGGTTTGATGGAAATAGGAGCTGATGAGTGATTGCAAAATTATTATTGCACAGATCATGTGTTGATGGCATGGCTGAATAACGTACCTTAGCGTTGCTGATTATCGATCATTAGTTTTATAACTTGCGATCTTCAGACTTCACAGCTATGACCTTGATGTCGCAATAAGGCCAGAAGATCCAAAAAGTTACATTTTTGTTTAAACCAAAAGCAATTTAACACAATCTGCTGCTTTTAGTACAAGAGCTTTAGGAAATCATTTTAGTGAGGTGAATACTGTAGTTTAAATGCCTCATTTTAACACGGCACTGGTTATTGTCAGTGCCCTTGGGGTCAGATCTAATGCTTTATCTAAAACTATTTAATTTTAGACTCGTGACTTGAGTTACATAATTTGACAAGCCTCCCCATAATTGCATTTGCTTCTGATAAAGAGCAGTGGTTTTTAAAAATCGCACGTTGTATAGAAAACTCAAAATCATAAAAGTTTTCAAGGTGTTTATTTATTTTTTCACAGTTCACGCTGGGTTTGCTGGGTTGCTTTTGCATGTATAATCTTAATGTGGCTTGAAATAAGCGCTTTGAACAACTGTGGAAGCCTGTCTGAATGAACATATCAATGATTACCTACCTCGATATATATCATTGTTTGATAATGGTTATTAATGATTAAAAGGTTCTTTAATAATTTACTTTTAAATGATTAAAAAAAACTGATTCTTGGATACCCTTTTCTTAGTTATTTGCAAGTTAATGTTAATGCTAACACTGAAATCAATTGTGGTTTGAATTGATTTGATTCAATAGGCATACAAGATAATATATATACAGAAAGTTTCTTTTACCTGAATATTTATCATTATTATTAATGATAATGAAACGGTATATATTACCTGAGTTTAATATTGCAAGAAAACACTTCTATGTGTAGTAGTTATGTAAAAAAGCTGAATTTTCAGAGAAGTGCTGCTACTCTTGGATCAAAGGCTACATTACAGCCATCAAAGCCAGAAGTTGCGAGTTATTTCGCGTTTGACTTTTTCTCCTTTTCATTTTAAGGATCACGTTTGGTCTTTGCTAGATTATAGAAAAGAGAGACCATTTATCCAGCACTTACAATTTTCTTGTCTTTTTTTTTTTTTAAATAGACCATATTTGAGTCCAGGTCACTTATTTTGTTTCTGAATGCCATAATGCAGTACAATTAGTGCAATAGATGAGTGGAGCTAAAAGGTTTGACCACTCTTTAATTTGCAGTCTATTGCTTCCTGTTTAAGATGTAATGCCGAGAATCTTGTCTGCTAATATTTTCACATTGCAGGCTTGATAGATTATGCAAAGGGGTTTTCTGCCTTTTTCAAGTGATTTGGATGTTAACGAGAGTGCAGACTCCCTTGTTCTCTGTACAAATTGGTGCATATGCACCTGCTACCACAGGCTCACAGTGTCCGCTCAACAGCTCTCTGAGGAAAGCTGTATACTGTGAATTTATTAAAGCAGATCTGGCAAAAGTCAAGCAGCCTGGATAATAAAAAAGAATCGCAGCAATTTCATGTCCCGGCTGCGGGAGAGTCAGCAAGGCCTGAGGATCACTGACTCTAATAAGAAAGCCGCAGTGTAAAATGAGACAAGGCCTGGGTCTGTTTAACCACCAAAAACACTGTAAACCTGGGTATGAACATGTGTCTCAAAGCTTAAGACTAATATCTCTATTAGTTGGATCGATTACTGCAACTGCCTTCTTTTTGGTCTTAGTCAAAAATCTATCCATAAGCTTCAAAGTGTCCAGGGCTTTCTGCTGCTCTCCCCCTGCCTTTGGAACTCCCTTCCTCCTGAGATAAGAAACCTCACTTCCCTCCCTCTTTTTAAGTCCAGACTCAAAACTCACCTGTTCACAATAGCCTAATCCACATAAACTTTTCCATCCTGCTACTTTAGTTTATTTTATTTATTTGCTCTACGTTTTAGCTTTACTATTTTGTAAATTATAACGTTTGTTGTTGTTATTGCTTGTGTACAGTGTCCTTGAGTGTTTTGAAAGGCGCTTTCTTAAATAAAATGTATTATTATTATTATTATTATTATTTATTAGGTGTACAAGCCTTTTTGAGTCTGATTAAGAAAAAAAACGAGATGGGGAGGCAGAAGGGAAGAGGAGAGATCTAGTGTGCAGATCTTTACACTCCACATGGAAATTTTTCTTCAGCATGACTCAGTCAGTATCATTCATGTGTTAAACCATAAAAACTTTGAAACACTGATTTGATAGGCAATGAACAATTGATTGTCTCCTTTCAACTTAGATATAGAAACACATGCTGGAGTATCTTTGTCAGCCCGCAATACAGCCAAGGTCAGATCTCAAGTCGTTAGCCACCCTTTCACTGGGTGCATAAATCACTGTGGTGTATCAGTAATAAGGAAGTTTACCTGTTAAAAGGTCTTTTAAAGGCACTTCAGAAGTCATGTGGCTCTGGTGAAAGGCCTCCGGCATGTTCCTGTTATTCATGGTCTTATATTAACTCCCATTTTCCCCATTAATATGGCCATTTCTTCTGAGCTCGCCAATTCACTAACATTCCCCCATAACAATTTGCAGCAAAGAGAATCATTAGAGACATTTATTTAATCCGCTATATAACTCTGGGCCCAGTATACTAGTCACACGTAGATTCTCCCGTTATCACACCGTTCCTCAGGATTATATCTTATTGCAAACATATGTTATGAAATGTATATTTTTCTATTGGCCTACATTAGCCTTATCTTTTTCAGACTCTTTACAATATACACATCATAATGGGTCTGAAACCTGTTTAGTGAGAACTTCCATGTGGATGTTTCCAAATGATTCATCCATAGGTCTGAGGAAATACTATACTTAAACTGCAACCACAGAACAGCATATGCTGTTACCCTGCTCTTCAGACAATAATATTAGTAATCAATTCTCCAGCACTCAGGCAATGAGCACCTTTATCTCTCGTTTGGTGTTTATGACTTGGTTAATAGTTAAGCAATGTCTTTGTGTCCCTTACGATGGAGCAAGGACATATCTGACACCCCTTGTTCGGATTTCTGAGGGTTGATCCAGTAAGTTAGCCAATAGCTGACAGCCAGTGTATGACCCTGGGATACATGGTATAAAGGTAAGCCATCTGAAAGAAACCCAGCTCATTTGCAAGGAGCTGAGAGTATCAGAAGAGTTCTCTGCAAGTCTGATCATAGATTATAGCCTAGTCATCAGTAAACAAGGACAACCACACCAAGCTGATCCAGCTCTCTGCGCTTTTGAAACTTTTGGATGTCTGAAGACTAGACTGTTCTTTTATCCTTGACGGTTTAAATCTGAGAGTCTCCCTCAGCATTCTTGATGGAGAGATTCAATTCTAACAAGGGGGGGCACATCAACTCTGCCTATGATTCCAACCTGGATGAACCTCCAGTTTATGAGGAGACCAACGATGACCACAGGACAGTGCGACCCTCCGTGATCAGCGCCTTCGGTCATGACACTCTGGACCGCGTGCCCCACATTGACTTCTACCGCAATGCAGGCAGCATGAGTGGCCACAGAGCTGTGCGACCGTCCCTGCAGGAGCTCCATGATGTGTTTCAGAAGGTGAGTGAATGTAGATGTGTGAGATGTATAAGATCTCTCTGTTTTTCCTCTATGGTCGGCACCCAATCTCCTCCTCTGTTAAGCCTGTTTTGTCCACAACCTGCCATTCTGCAGAAAATAGCTTGCACCCATTTTTCTCCAAATTCAAGTCAGTGACGTTTTAACTGCAGGGTTTTTTTCCCTCCTCTGCTGCACACTTCATTAGAAAGTGAAGTGATATATTTTACAGATGTTTATTCTTTCAAACAGCCGTGCAGTAGCCACAGTCCAATTATTAGAGCCTTATCTTAAAACTTGTGAAACTAAAAAGGACAACAAAAGTTCTTACAACTGAATGACAACCAGCACTCTTGACACACTTAAGTTTTATTGTTTTTTTATTATAAGGCTACATTGTCTAAGAAATGGGTAAGATTATTTAGGTTTATTGGCTGAATTAGGTTTGCAACCCTGGATGGTTTAAAAAAAAGATATTTTAGTACCCTTGCCAGCAAAAAATGAAAAAACACAACCACCTATTTATTGCCATGAGAAAACAAAAACCACAACTTTTTATAATGCCGCCCCTTTTCTTGCAGCGGATTATGCATATAAACACCAAAAATGCCATCTAGTTACTGTGAAAATGTATGTTTCCTTCTGTGTTTTCATTCTTCCTCCAGAACGGGGTGATCTCTGTCCCAGACACATTGGAGGACGATGGCGAGAGGAGCAGTGGAACCCCCTCTGACGATTTAGAGTCTGCTGCTCCCACTGACGATATGAAGGGCATGGTAAAGTTTGGCTGGATAAGAGGAGTCCTGGTAAGTTATTTTAGGTCATGGTAAGCTTCTTTTTTTATTTAACCATGGTCACTCAACCAAAGATGAAGCTCTGTGGGTCTCGATAACACAACGAGGCCCAGTGGCGCTTTCGAGACCAGAATCTGGGAATGATTTGCATTTGCTCAGGACATGATTTTGATCTTGCTTTTGTGTTTCAAGGGCACAAAGGTCAGAAAAGGCCCCCAACATATTTTTTATTGGATTTTTTTGTAATTAAAAGCCAAATTATGCTCAGTGACATTTACTCCATAAATTGAAATAACAATAAATCATGAAAAACAGTGAGAAAAATAGACTTACACTGCTCTCTTCCACAGGTGAGATGCATGCTCAACATCTGGGGTGTCATGTTGTTCATCCGTCTGTCCTGGGTTTTTGGTCAAGCAGGCTGGGGTGAGTGGGGCAACGATACACACATACGCACACATAAATAGCCACCAAGCCCACAGTAATGTTTTTTTTGTGTGTGTGAGCACTTTTGCTGAAAATGAGTCCGCCTGTAACTCCAGCCCTTATCAAACAGTGAACGCAATAAAAAATAATCTATTTACCTGGTGAAAATGTATAATCTGGGGCAAAAACAGACCGATCCCAGAGGTCTGTGTTGTCAAGGCCAGAGCCGATGCTGTTCCATGTAATTGCAGGGATTGGAGATAATTAAAGGATAATTAATGAGCTCCCTTAATGATCTATACCTGCTCAAGGTCTGTTGGGAGAGGTAGAGGTAGATAGTGGTGTTTGTGTGTGTGGATGAGAGAGAAAGTGAGAGAAATAAAAAAATAGGAGTGGGGCTTTGAGTATGACTTCATTAATTTGTTCATTGCTTCAGAACCTATAGATCAGCTGGGTAACCCATGGGGTTCCCATGAGACGTTAAAGTTTAGCACTTTTAAAGCTAACTGTGGGGAGGAAGCTTTCATGTCACACACAGAGTGTTTTACACCTAACTAAGCAGTGCTGTAGCTGGACTTTACAAAAGTGATTATTGCATATTTGCATTTCAGGTCTGGGAATTGTGATCATCGCGCTCAGCTGTGTGGTCACCACCATCACCGGCATTTCCATGTCGGCTATTTGTACTAATGGTGTGGTGAGAGGAGGTAAGGCAGCGAAATTTCAAGATAAAGATAAAGGCACAAAGTTCCAAACAACACCTGAATATGAGCTCCTGAAGCACTTTTTATTTGTGTTGTTTTTTCTTTTAAAGCTGTATTTAACTTATCCTGACATTAAATCAACCAGTCACTGAATTTTCTATTAATAATTCACTACTGTATGTGTCTGTGTGCGTTACATTGCCATTTCAGGAGGTGCCTACTACATGATATCTCGCAGTTTGGGACCAGAGTTCGGTGGTTCTATTGGTCTTATTTTCGCATTTGCCAATGCAGTGGGCGTATCCATGTATGTGGTGGGATTTGCTGAGACAGTGGTCGACTTGCTCAAGGTGAGACATGTTATATTGATTAGGCTGTTGTAGAAGGATATATATAGATATATAGATATATTGTTTTTTGGGGGGGTTTTTTGTCATACACAGGAGAACTCTGCTATCATGGTGGATGAAATGAACGACATCAGGATCATTGGCTGTATTACTATTGTGCTGCTCTTGGGTATATCAGTTGCTGGGATGGAATGGGAGGCAAAGGTTAGAGCAAAAAACGGTGCTGTTTGTTCACCAGTCTCGTTTACTTGTACAAAAGCTTAAACTGTTTGCATTTGTTTCTCACCACAGGCGCAAATTATTCTTCTGGTTATCCTGCTGGTGGCCATAGTGAATGTTTTTGTAGGAACAGTCATTCCTGCAACCAACGAAAAGAAAGCCCAGGGGTTTTTCAATTACAGATGTGAGACATCCGCTCCAAACCGATACACATTTTTCATTACAAATAATCCCACTCACTCACAAAGTGCTGCTAACCCCTGCCATTTCTCCTCACTCTCTCTTTTCACAGCCAAAATCTTCTTAGAGAATTTTACTCCAGCATTTAGGGACGGTGAGACATTTTTTTCAGTATTTGCCATCTTTTTCCCCGCGGCAACTGGGATCCTGGCTGGAGCTAACATCTCTGGAGACTTGCGGGTAACTTTTTCATACAGAGAAGAATAATACATGGGGGTCATTAACTGCTACGTAACATAGGCTTGAATAAAGAGTTTTTATTTTTTTAATTCAAACTTATTTGTTTTACATAAATACATTTCTTTAAAGTCATTGTATTTAACTGTCAAGCACAGATCTGCATAATTTAACACAAATCTTTATTATTTCACAGGATGCCCAAGCTGCACTACCCAAAGGTACCTTGTTAGCCATCCTGATCACTGGTCTCACCTATCTGGCAATGGCTCTTTGTGTCGGTAAGTGACATGTTTGATTAAATGCCGCTCCAGTGAAATAAAATCTTCACTGGAATGAGTAAAACTGTGTATAGCATTACCTTGGGCAGATACAGTTTTACCTGGATCATACAATCAGTATCACTTATGTCCCTGAATATAAATGTGTCCTGAAAGCACAAATTTTATCTAAAAAATGCTAATTAATCCATTTGCTCTTTTCTTCGACTGGTCAGCTGCTACTGTTGTCCGTGATGCCACAGGCAACTCATCCAGCATCATAAATCACACAACACCAGTAATTTGCAACGGTTCAACAGCGGTTGCTTGTGAACTCGGCTACGATTTTTCTTCCTGTGAAGTAGAGAAATGCAAGTTTGGCTTGATGAATAACTTCCAGGTACACAACTTTCTAAATAAAGAAACTTTTAAGAAGAATTCAATTTCTTCATCTGTAATGCTCTCATCTTCTCATCACCTCTGATTCAGGTCATGACCTTGGTGTCTGGGTTTGGTCCTCTCATTATTGCTGGAACATTTTCAGCCACCCTGTCATCAGCCCTGGCTTCCCTTGTCAGTGCGCCTAAAGTCTTCCAGGTCAGTAGATCGCCACTGTTTTTTTTAATGTACTACAATAAAATGCAAAGTCATAGAGAAGCAAACCTGTTGCTCTTAACCTCTGAAAATATTTTCCTTCACATCATTTCTTTTCTCCTCAGGCACTGTGTAAAGACAACATCTACAGGGCCCTGCACTTCTTTGCCAAAGGACACGGCAAAAACAACGAGCCAATCCGTGGTTATGTCCTCACATTTATCATTTCTGTTGCTTTCATTCTCATCGGTGAGCCTGCTGCTGCTGTACCATACCACCCGAACAACCTTAAACCAACATTTCATGCTTTGTCTCAAACCACATAGCTAACAAAGTCTTCCAATTTGAATGAATCAGAAAACACGTTCACACATCAACAGATCACTGACATAAACTAAACAAGCCAAACAACGAAAGGAAGATTTCATCTGACAAGTGGCGTCCATGCAAAGTGATACAGTTAAAACTCCTTCTTAGCAATCTGCTTATTGTGTATATTCACAAACCTGTTTCAGATACATATTGGTTCATGTTTAAGTTTGATATTCCCGCTCTGTGAAAGAATTTAATGTGATTTTCTGTCTGTGCAGGTGACCTCAACACAATCGCTCCTATCATCTCAAACTTCTTCCTCGCATCTTATGCCCTCATCAATTTCTCCTGCTTCCATGCATCTTATGCCAAATCTCCAGGTGGGTGTCTAAAAAGTAGCTTATAAAGGAAAAATTATGTTAGTAAAATCAGGTAGTTCTGCTTGTCCCTATCCTCATTTACCATTTTTTGTTGCTGTTAGTGTTTTAATCCATTACTTTGTATAAGTGACTTCAAATATTTAGGAAATAAAGCACTACCTGACAAACCGAGCTGTTTCAGCAGTGGATTATGTTTAATGGAGTTTGTTATATATAGTCTGTTTTCCATCACTTTTCTCACATTGCTCTTTGTTTTAATGCAGGTTGGAGACCGGCATATAAATACTATAACATGTGGCTGTCCCTGATGGGAGCATTGCTCTGTTGCGTTGTTATGTTTGTTATCAACTGGTGGGCTGCTCTGCTCACATATGGCATTGAATTCCTCCTCTACATATATGTCACAGTGAAGAAGCCCGGTGAGCTTATTTGATTGCTTGGAAGGATTTTTGCTGTGCAACAGGAGAAGTAGAGCTAACCTGTCCGGGCTGATTTTATCTTCAGATGTAAACTGGGGTTCGTCCACGCAAGCGGTGACGTTTGTGAGTGCAGTCAGCAATGCTCTATCTCTGTCAGGCGTGGAGGATCACGTCAAGAACTTCAGGTAAAATCCTGCACTCAATTCCTGCAAGCACATATGAGAAACATTATTATCATAATAGTTTCAAAGATAATTTACGTTAGGTAAAACTTTTCAATCAAGGGGATTTTCAGAAACCTAAAAAAAAAAGGAGATAATGTTCTTATTTCCCGTCTTCAGGCCTCAGATCTTAGTTCTGACGGGTTCGACACGAAGCAGGCCGGCTCTCCTTGACCTGGCTCACTCCTTCTCTAAGAACTATGGACTGTGCATCACCTGCGAAGTGTTTGTGGTATGTAATATTGCAATCTCAGACAGTCTTAAAATCTTGATTTAAAAAAATCAACCTCACATTTAAATTAAGATTTGCAAAATCAAGCAAATGTAATTCATCAGAGTGCAGACTTAGCATGCAGTGGATGTTCAAAAGAATGTGAAGTAGGAATGAGGGAAATGCCAACTGTCTGGGCGCCTGAGACTAAAGTTTAGGGTCAGGTGCACTTTCTGAATATAAAAAAAGATGGACCGCTTTTCCCTTTCACAAAAACGCTTACATTCAGCCGTATGGTGTTATCTCCTCAGGGCCCCAGATCAGAGACCGTTGACGAGATGAACAATGCAATGGAGAAGAACCAGTTGTGGCTTAAGAAGAAAAAACGCAAGGCATTTTACGCTGCCGTGGCCTGTGACAACTTCAGAGAAGGGGCTGAGAGTCTGCTGCAGGTCAGTATGGTCATAATTTATTTATGAGGTAAATAAAAAAATCTAGTTAACCCCCAATAATCCAGTGTATTAATGTGTAACGTGAGTTTTGATGAGAATATGATAGCAGATTCACAGAAGCAGGTTTTATTGACCCATGTCTTCCAAACAACACCCTACATCTGTTGATCTAGAGCTGTCTTAAAAATCTGGCCAGGACATATGTGCAGTAGAAAAGTTCAGAGCAGAAAAACAGTGGTATGGCTCAGACTATTGCACCGTCGAGATAAGGCCTCTTATGATTGTCCGGATAGCTTACTTCAAACAACACGGCAGATTAAAAGCTATAACTGATTAACACTGCATTTGGATGAGCTCCGGCAAAGATAAAGTGAGGTCTGCTGAGTGATCTGACAGTAAAACAGCCTTACAGTCTATTTCGCTTGGAAACTTTTAAGCTTTCTAGAAATCATTCCCCCCTCCCTCTCTTAATCAAGGTTTTACACTCGGTTTTATAACCCCAGGGTAACATGGTGTCTGTATTGCTTCACTTAACAGCTCATTGTGATTTGGGATTTTATATCTTCCTCATAGGCTTCTGGTCTTGGCCGTATGAAGCCTAACACATTAATGATAGGCTTCAAGAAAAACTGGAGGACTGCCGGGGCAGAAGCAGTTCAGAGTTACGTGGGAATACTTCAGTAAGTGCCGAATAAACACACACACATACATTTTTATAACAATAACACACTCAGTAATGAGAAGCACATTGAGAGTTATCATTTCATTTATTTTGTTTTCTCTGTGCTTTTTAAATGTACTTTATGAAGTTTGCAGTGCAGTAAAAAACCAGTGCAAAGTGTGGGCTTCTTTTATTTGATCATTTGAAATCTATTTTAATATGTCATTATAATACATGTGTAGCATTTATTTCACAGTAAATTCCATTTAAATCTTTAGGAACATACAAATAAACATTGTGGATGTATTCACATTGTTATGTACTTAAACATTTATAACCTGCTCCTATAATGTACATTACAAAGCCATAATAATGTGATATTTCAAATGCCCATATATCCTTCCCCATATGCTTACACATTGTTAATGCAAATGGCAATTAGAAACTTAGCATTTAATAACTCTATATAGCATTATTCTCACTTTGACCTTCAGATCAATCTAATGACCTTAAAGGGGAGGTCATAGGTCAAATGTGACATATTTTAAATTATGCATTTCACACACACCAACTGTACACACCAAATGTAAGTGTCATAGTTTCTGGGTCATAAGGGTTTTTGTCAATTTTCAGCGAATTAATCATAAAGTTGACCTTGAAGTTCTTAGTGGATGTAAGCCAGAATTTTTATTTTTTCATTAGAATTCATTCAAAAGTTTTTGAGCTATTGTATATGACACACATGTACACCACAGACTACCGAAAGCACAACCTCCGTAATTAAGCATAAAGGTAATTAAGCATAAACAGGAGATCTGTGTTTGAACTAGCATCCTTATTCTCTTGTTGACAGCGATGCATTTGACTTTGAATACGGGACAGCAATGCTGAGGGTGAACCAGGGACTGGATGTGTCTCACATTGTCGAGGCAGAAGGTCTGTATGATATTGTCTTTAGGCTTTAAATTATTTAACCCGCAAGAGCTCCAGCATCAACATACCCATGGTAGAGAAAACAAACCACCAAGAAATTAAGAAAAACTGTTGTAAGAAACTGCTGTACATCTGTCACAACAACTCACAATAACCCTTTATAATAATAAAAACACTGATAAACCGAGATACTTTGTTCTGTAGATTAGAAGCTTTTAATAAAGGTTTACAACGGTCAGGTAGTTCACAGATAAGATATTAAAAAAAATGCCATTTACAGCTGTGTCTCTGCAGATTTGTTTTCCAATAAGAAAAGGGATCCTACCTTGTGTAACACATATTCACAGTCATGTTTCCCATTCTGTTTTTCAGAGGAGATGCTAAGGGCAGCAAAGGAGCAAGAGGCTCTGGAGAATGAGATGATGCCAAATGGAGGGAAGGGAAAAGGACTATTCAGGAAATCCAGGAAGTCATCTCAGCAAGTGCTCACGACCAGAGGTACCCATCTTACGACTGTCTCTAACTCCTATTTAACCCTCTCAAGGCAGACGTTGCCGATTTGCAACAGTTAAAAACTAACAACCTGATTACCCCACATACATATTTTATGAGTTTTTTTTACTCAGAAGTACCACTGCAGGACTTGGTTGTGCATTAGCAACAAAAAAACTTAATTTGAGCCTGAGAGGGTTAACCCTTTCATGCACGAATTATGACAGCCTCACATTTACATTCATCTTTAGGTATGAAAAATAAAAATACTTAATGAAAAAATCCAGATTGAGATTGTCATAATTCATGCATAACAGGGTTAAATAACAATAATTACAATGAAACACGTCATATATCTCCAGTAATGTTAAACGACCAGTGGGTGGCGGGGGATGGAGTGACACATTAGTGTCTAATGTAGTGGTTTATGTGCAAGTAAACCATCAACACTGACACAAATACAAGAAAACAGCCTTTGAATAGCTGTCTACTGTAGCGACCACTATGCCTGAAAGGGTTAAAGAATAAGTTGCATCAAAAGATGAATGTGATCTCTTAATATGTGGAAGCACGTTTCTCTTTTTCAGTCTCCTCCACACACAGACTCAAATAGCGTACATTTAATAAATGAAACCAATGACTCTCTTTTTTTTTTTTTTTTTTTTTTTGGGGGGGGGGGGGGGGGTGCTCACATTGAGACATAATTGAATCTGCCATTCCCACTAAAGAGGCCCCTGAGGCTGTAATCCAATAATACACTCCTTTTCGTCCACTTTGAAGAGCATCTTTTAAGAATGTTCCTTTAACCCAGACAGCAGAGGGTGGTTGCAGCCTGTAGCTCAATCTTTCTCTGTTTCACACGCACACGCCAACACACGCTCATCCCTGAGCTGCATCTTGGCAAGACAGCGAGACAAGGCAGTCATTAGTATACAAAATGCACCCTGCTCATTGGAGCATTAAACTTGAGAGACGGCCATTTCTGGTGATGTAGAGTCATCTCTTAATGTTGGTTTGTGATAGTTTTCATATCCGACTTTACAGTGAATTATATTCGCTCCTGCTGTTGCTCTCATTTCTTTCTCCCTTTCTTTCTCTCTCCCAGTGTCGGTGTGTGGCTCTCCACCGCCACAGGTTGCCAAAATGAATGAGAAGCTGGTGGAAGCCAGTCTTCAGTTCAAGAAGAAACAGCCCAAAGGCACCATTGATGTGTGGTGGCTGTTTGATGACGGAGGTAATTCTTGGATCATTTTTATGAACACTGCCTGAAGTTCGTAACAGATAGGCGCACACAAATCCATAACATTCTCCTCGATATCACTGGAGACAAAAATATATGAAACAAGCCAAATCTTTAAAAAATAGTAGTCTCTGAAAGACGCAACACGGACCAATAAATAAAAAATGTGCTTCTCTTGTCTCAGGTCTTACACTGCTCCTCCCCTACATCCTCACTACCAGGAAGAAGTGGAAAGACTGCAAAATGAGGATCTTCATCGCAGGACAGCCTGGACGCAGTGATCTGGATAAGGAGGAGTGAGTAAACTAATTAATATTTCAATATCAATTACAGTTTAATATGTGGAAGTTAGACTGGATACATTAATTGGCAAGATATGAAAATTCATGTGCTGCTAACGTTACTGGAATGCTATTTAGCATTAACACCAAAATGAGGAAGTACATGTATAGGACAGCTAATCAGTGCGGGGTGATTTGACTTGCAGGATGAAGGGCTTGCTGAAGAAGTTTAGAATCAACTGCAGTGACATTAATGTCTTTGATGACCTACATATCAAGCCCAGGTCTGAAAGGTAACTGCCATTTCTTTTCACATGCACAAGTAACAGCGAACCAGATGCTGAAGTAGTAATAGTAAAATTGAATCACATTGTAATATCAGCATGCTACAAGTTTAGGGGAGAAAAAGAACATTTATAGAGAAAACTCATGTTCTTATTTGCATTTCTCCAGCTTGAAGGAGTTACAGGAGATGATTGAGCCTTTCCGTCTGCATGAAGGGTCCAAAGATGCTGATCAGATTAGAGCCTTGCAGAAAGAGCAGCCCTGGAAGGTCACCGACAAAGAGCTAAGCGAGTTTGAGGAGAAGGTAAAAAGCACTGACACTAAGTAATAACCTTACACAGGCTACAGTGAAGATATCATGTATTATCTTCATATCAATATAAACAAAATAAAAAAATTTATTGTTAAAAAAAAATAACTGTCGCTTGGTTACAGACACACCTCCAGGTACGACTGAATGAGCTCCTCAAGGAACACTCCAGATCAGCCAATTTAATCATTGTGTAAGTATATATTGTCTGAATAACACTACCAAGCTTAATCCAGTGTTGAAAGAACAATGTCTAACATATTTGTTTACACTGTTGACCCCCTGTAGGAGCATGCCCATAGCTCGTAAAGAAACGATCTCTGATTTCCTCTACATGGCCTGGCTGGACATCCTGACAAAGGACCTTCCACCCACCCTGCTCATTAGAGGCAACCACAAGAGCGTGCTAACTTTCTACTCTTGAGCACTTTCCCTGCCAACAATCCAAGTGTGATATAGCTAGAAAGGAAAAGGAATGGTGTTGCCATAATGACAAGCCATGTTTAAATAAAATGTATAAGAATATTTAGTCTTCCAGGCCAGCAGAAAAGTGTAACACAATCAAGCATTTGTGGATAACTCCAGCATATAAGCATATATATAGAGAGATATATATAGATATAGATATATATATATGCCCTCTAAGAAAGGACACACACACAACAAGTCTGTATTTCCGAAATTGAATTTGCAAATGTGAAATGTGTCCAAATATGAATGTAGCTGCTTAGAAAAACACATAGTCAAATCAATTCAAATCAGTTCATAAACAAAGGCAGAGACACAACCACGGCTGTGCAATGTCAGACTGTAAAATAATTGTATATAGTAGATGTGTGTATTCTAGAAATGATCAACATCTTGTTATTGGCAACTTTATTATCAGTTCTTTTTTAAACACTTGTTATGTTCACTGTGTAAAATACACTGCTGCCATTATACAGATGTTTACCTTTCACGTGACATTTTTTCAATATTTTTCATGTTACTTTCATAGTACACTTTTTAAGGGCAATGGAATAAGGTAGAACATTATAAATCAGATTATTCTGTAAATTTTACCCTTCCTATTTTAGTCTATCTATTTAAGCACATAATGTTAATCAGCTGAAATAAAGATTAAAAACATTTGTGATGTCTCCTTATGTGAATATATTATATTTATTTATAGTGTCAGATGTTCTATGTCCAGAGAAATGTGTCAGTGGAGGGGGAAATGGGGTATATACTGCAGTACATAAATTAGATGTCTATTATTTTAAATGTATAGTATCTTACTTGGTACCTTACAGACATCATTTGGGTATTTTCTCATTTTATGATGATTATTCTATACAGTTTGGCACACTGGGAATAAAAAGTATGCACACTTTGAAAGTAGTCAGCAGAACCTAAGGTTTAACAATAATGATGTTTACCCTTCACCAGACATATTTATTCATTGCAAACCATAAAAGATCTTTTGAGTTAAAAGTAAAGCTGCACATGCCACCTACATATCAGCCAAATCAAGATCAGCCTTCCCTATCAGCAAATAAGACGACCTTTACCATTGGCAGTAGCCATAATCTGCTGTGTCACATCAACAATACAGAGTTCAAACATAATTTAGCGCACTTTAAAACTATTATTTTAATTGCTGTAGTTAAAATTTTGCAGTTTAAAGAAACAAGAAAAAAAACACACCTATACAGGCATAACTGGTCAGTATTGGGCCACAACTCCCTGATTATATTATGTGTCTATGAATATATTACACTGAATGTGAATCCCCTTTTAACCACTTTTAACCCACAGAAAGAGCTAAAATTTGTGATCCAACACAAACTATTCACCATCAGTTGAATTGTATCATATCACCCTATTAGAGCACTTCGCTCTCGCTCTGCAGGCCTACTTGTTGTTCCTAGAGTATTTAAAAGTAGAATGGGAGGGAGAGCCTTCAGTTTTCAGGCCCCTCTTCTGTGGAACCAGCTTCCAGTTTGGATTCGGGAGACAGACACTATCTCTACTTTTAAGATTAGGCTTAAAACTTTCCTTTTTGCTAAAGCATATAGTTAGGGCTGGACTAGGTGACCCTGAATCCTCCCTTAGTTATGCTGCAATAGACATAGGCTGCCGGGGGATTCCCATGATGCATTGAGTTTTTCCTTTCCAGTCACCTTTCTCACTCACTATGTGTTAATCGACCTCTCTGCATTGAATCATATCTGTTATTAATCTCTGTCTCCCTTCCACAGCATGTCTTTATCCTGTCTTCCTTCTCTCACCCCAACCGGTCGCAGCAGATGGCCGCCCCTCCCTGAGCCTGGTTCTGCCGGAGGTTTCTTCCTGTTAAAAGGGAGTTTTTCCTTCCCACTGTTGCCAAAGTGCTTGCTCATAGGGGGTCATATGATTGTTGGGTTTTTCTCTGTATCTATGAAGCGCCTTGAGGCGACTTATGTTGTGATTTGGCGCTATATAAATAAAATTGAACTGAATTGAATTCAAAGGAGAAAATCTTAAACTTCAACTCTGTTCTCAGATAAAGGGATATAGATACTCTGAGTATGATCTTTGAACATCGGCTGTTTTTTCAGTCATTTTCAGGCCAGTCCTTGTACCTGACCATGTTTTTGTTTGTTTGTTTAAGTTGTTTAACAGTGATCTAGGAATCATTCAAGCATAAAAAAAGACTGTAACAGACAACTTAATTCCTAAAAAGCTGATCCAGAATATGAGAGATGCATCTGGCCTTTCAGTTGTGACCAGGGAGACTAGATGGAGGTATGCCAAATGACACAAGATCAAATCAGTAGTACCAGGTCTTATGGACTGAGGAAACAAATTTGACACTTTTGGTTCAAATCATCACTGTATACAGAGAAGGCAAGGAGTCCAACAATGAGTGTCTATAGCCATTCGTAGGCTGTGGTTTAAGACTGCATTTCAGCCTGTGATATATGGGATTCTGTCAAAATCAATACACTCAAGAACCAAGAAAAATCTGATTTTGAGCTACTATGTAGTACCATCTGGAAAGCATCTGATTGCCAATAGCTTAATTTTTAAATAGATCCCAAACACATGGCCAATCCAGTAAAAGCATACCTAGATAGAAAAACAGCACCACTAGTCATGGATTGGCCTCACCAGATCCTGGACCTTAACTTTACTTAAGTAGCACGGAATCATCTTGCCAGAGAACAGAGCGAAGCTGTTTCCAAAAAACAGCTTCAAAATGCCTGAAGAATTCAGGCTGTGTTGACGAATTAAGGTGATCATACCATATCATTTAAAATCTGTCAGACAATGCTCAGGATTTTTTACGAGTCTGTTGTGGTCAGTACCATCCTCTATGTTATTGTGGTCAATACCACCCTGCTATTGTGGTCAGTCGCAGATGCCAATCGACTCAATAAAACTGATCCGAAACGCCAGTAGTGTTGTGAGGATGGAGCTGGACTCCCTTAAGGTGGTGTCAGAGAGGCGGGTGTTGTCCAAGATAAGGACAATGGTGGATAATACCTCCCACCTTCGCCATGACATGCTGGCCAGTCACAGGAGAATATTCAGTAAAAGACTGAAATTACCCAAATGCACCAAAGAACGATGCAAGAAATCAATCCTGTACGGTGGCCCCTAGAGACAAAGCATGTACAAACTCTCTAGGGGCCACAGTAATCCTGCCCATCTAATGCACACTACACAGTGCAATAGTTAGACTCTTTTGCACATGCTCTTTTTACATTATTAAATTTAGTTCAGTTTGTTACTGTTATTGTCTTACAGCAACTGTAATGACATTATTTCCTTGGCGATTAATAAAATATTTTGATTCTGATTTAAATCATGATACCAGCACGTTCAGATGCTACGGCGGCATGTATGCTGTGGCATATGGAGTAGGAGATGTTCTGCTCTTTGGAGATGACTGCACAGCATTTTGGGTATGATGCAGCAGCGTTTGGGGATAATGCCAAATCTCGGTGCTGATGCCACGATTTGAACTAGCCCAGCTGCTGTGACAGCAAATTAAATTTATATTTAAAAACATACCCTATCAACCAGAACTGGGTTGCGAGTCGATACGACGAAGAGTATATAAATCGTGTTTCGTTTCTTGGTTCTAGCCTATCCAATCGTTTGCGTACTTTATACGCTGCTGAAGCTTAGAGCTGCTCCGAGACACGGGGGGAGGGAGTGCGGCGTTCGTGAACCTGAGAAACCTGCAAAACGAAATTATTAACAGTATGGCCCGAATACTGCTGAAGGACTTTCAACTATGCTCGCGGGTTTTTAACGCTGCTCCGCGTTTCTTGGGGAAAGAACTGCACTTTCAAATGACAACTAAAAATAAAGGCAAGCAAGAAATTACGAGCGATAACACCACCATGACCGACACGCCAGGAAGTGCTTAGTGGCATTAGCTTTGCTAGCCTGCCTAGCGTTTTGTAACTGTCTGCTTTGGTTTGGTCATGTTCTTTTCTTTCTTGTTTGTCGTGTTCGAACCACGTAAGCGAAACACTCATTCTGCTTTGTTCGGATATATAATGTATAAGGCTTATGTCAACGATTTCCTTTTTGTTTTTGTAGGCTGATATATTTTTCCACCGGAAGTTCGAAATGTTTATATTAGTAACTCTCGCGAGAAAACTCACGTTAACTACTTTGACTGAACGCGGGAATCTCATACAAATAATCTCGCAGACCCGGGAACACACTGAAGCAGATTGTTGGTGGAAGTTTGTAGTGTCGTCCTTTAATTATCAATTACTTAGTTTTTAGTAGGTTTTAATTTTTTTTGTACTGTAAGTTTTTAATTGTGCATACTTTGCCAACATGCCCGTCCTAGAAGTCACAGATGCTTCTGCAGTTTCTCCATTAAAGAGAACAAAGACAGAAACAAACCCTGCAGAGGAAAGACCTGTCCTCAAATTTGCAAAACTTTCTGAACATGCTACGACCCCGACCAGAGGCTCAGCTAAAGCAGCAGGTTATGACCTCTACAGGTTAGTAACTCTTTAAACTGAAATTGTTAGGTTAGGTTCACTAGATGCCTAATTTGTGACTGTTGATGTGTGTGCATGTATATTTAAGTCTGATTGTACCTTTAACTTAAAGTATTATTTTAAAAATGCAGATACGCTTACCTTTACTGTCTTTACTTAACAGTGCGTATAATTACTCCATTCCTCCTATGGATAAGGCCATTGTAAAGACAGACATTCAGATAGCAGTTCCACATGGCTACTATGGGAGAGTTGGTGAGTGTCTCTCTGCTATTCAATTTTTATTTGTTTTTGGGTTTATTTTATTTTATTTGAGTTATCTGTTGTGTGAACTCGTGTTAGTCTTTCCTGTTTGTGCACCAGTTGTAAAACACCAGGTCGTCTGTAACTGTCTTTTTGTGGTTTTTCCCTCCCCAGCACCAAGATCTGGACTGGCAGCAAAACACTTCATTGATGTTGGTGGTGAGCTAGCTAGCTATCTGACCTAATCATTGCAAGTTAACCCCAGTAGTGTACAGACATGACATTTTAATTTGTGTTATGTGTCGCATGTTCTCCTCAGCTGGAGTTGTAGATGAGGACTACAGAGGAAATGTTGGTGTTGTGCTGTTCAACTTTGGCAAAGAGACGTTTGAAGGTGAGTTATGGTGGCAATAATGTATATTGTCAGTCTTTCATAACTACAGTAACCAATGAAAGTAATCAGATTAGGGGATGATATCCATGCGCTCCACTTAATATAGATGCAGTATGGTACAAAAGTAGACTTGGATACTTTAAAAGAATGATGCAATTATCAGCTTTTATTTATCAGTAAAATTTGTGATTTAAAAAAAAAAGAATTGGTATTTGTGTGAAAGACTATTTAAGCTATTGTGACCCAAAAAAAGGTCTAAAAGTGATCTGAGAATGATAAATTGAGCTTCACATATATTGCTTATATTTCATTTAAGCCAAAAAATAAATAATATTTTTACTGTTGACACTTTTCAGCCTATTGGAGCTTAATAATGAAAGTATACACATAAACGCTTGATATGAATACTTTTATCGATCAGTCAGATTTAAAGGTTATCTCATCTGCTTCCTTTTAACCTTACAGTGAAAAAGGGCGACAGAGTTGCTCAGCTGGTGTGTGAGAAGATCTGCTACCCAGATCTGGTGGAGCAAGAGGTAAATTCAAAGTTGAGTTTATTGGGTAGATCTAATTAAAACCGGTGCAACATAGATGGTCATGAAAAGATGCGAAGCTTCAGCTGTGTGGCTATTAGAAGCTGCCATTTTTTGGTTGCTCTTGAATTATTATAGGCTATTCTACTTAAAGATGTCTAGGCTTATGTCTGTGAAACAAAATGAACGTGAACAGCACTACAAGTGACACAGAAATTGTCATAAAGCTGAATCTCATCCTCGGAGTTTCAGAACCAGAAAATTAGTCTTCTTTAAGGTTGCTTAAAGAAGTCTCTTTGTGTTCAGAGTAGGAAAAAGAAAACTATGTAGAAATAATAAAGGTTTAATAATGCATTTGTTTTCTTGTGTATTTCTTCAGATTAGTTTTAGTCTTTAAATCCAAGTGTTTGCCTTTATTTATTTATCTTTTCTGTTTTAGACACTCGATGAAACAGACCGTGGCGCTGGAGGTTTTGGATCAACTGGAACCAACTGAAACCCTCATGTGTTTTTAAAATATGTTAGTCTTAACTTTGATAAAATAAGAAATAAAGTTTTGTTTTATATTTGAGTCTAGAGTTTTGCTGGGACTTAAAACCATGCGTTCCTAATAAAAGTTCACTAAAGTTATAAATTCTCAACAAAGCTATTCTTCCATATGGCCACATGGGGGCAGTCATACACAAGAATGTAATCTGCTCAAACTATTTCATCCGCCAGAGACTTGGTAACTTCCCTTGACTTAATACAGACGTGTGCAGAAAGAGGACATATAGGTGCCTGCTCAACTTGGTTACAATGGTAATACAATTCAGATAAAGGGGGAAACACAGCAGTGAGTACATGTACTCCAAAAATGTTTTTATTGTGAATTTACATCTAAACCCTCACTGATGTGTACATGGAACACAGACTGGTGTCAGGCTGGTCCATTGCAATGCAGCACTGATTTTGACTTGTGAGAGAATATGTGGCCATGAAGACCTCAGTGCATAATCATGAAGGCCCAGGTTTGGCATCATCGATGTGTTTTGTGTGTGCGCGTGTGTGTGTGTGTGTGTCTGTATGTATACACAGTTTACAAAGGAAGTAGTTGGTCATTATAAGCACCATTACAACCCCTTCCCCTCTATTCCAGGGGCTTCCTCTAGTTTACAAAAGCTTCATAGATTAAAAGTGGCATTGATTATTACAGTATAAACACAATTTACATGTAGTATAGAGGAGAGCAGGCAGGCTATGAAGCTAGCTGTTACTGTTGCAAAGACACGAAACCTTCAGAAAGGCCAATGGGATTGTGCCTTGTTCACTACTGAGTGCATTCAAAAGTCTATGTGGATGTGTTGCTAGCACCAGTAAATATGAATTATTCTAGTCAGTAGGAAAATGGAAAAGCATAGTTCAAAAATACGCGGTAGGAGTTGTTCAACCTCCGACATAGCTACATCTCAATAGTCCACAATGGGTTCCTCTCCTCTCCTAAGCCTTATTTGGGGAAACAAAGAAATGTGTGTATCCAGGTTTGATAGTCATTTACCTGAGGGGAGGAAATGAATTTATTTCAGACTATTGGGACTCGCCTCTTTCTTTTTATCCCCCCGCCACTTAAGCTGAGTTCTAAGAAAACAAACAAACTTGGCCCTTAGAGCTTTCTGCAGTCCACAAGCCCTTCAATGCGGCATCCGATTCCACATATCATTATACAAGATTAAACCATACAATTACAAACCCTATCCACACCCTCTAGTGCTTGAAACGCAGCTGGAGTGGTGTGTCGGGGTGATATGCTTTTTATTTCGACTGGAATCTTTCACACCTTCGGTGGATACTTTCCACAGAAATTGTACCTATGATATGCAGAATCATCTTTGGTGATCAAATGACACAGAACAGTCCATCCCCCCACCCCCGTCTTGTCTCTTTGGTGGCGAGCCCTTCGAGTGAGTAGACGTTAACCCTTAGCTGCTGAACCAGAGTCAGAAATGTTTGGCCTTTTTCAGGAGGGACTGTGAGCTTGACACTGGATTAGCAGCTGCTGGCAACATCCGCCTCTCTCAGTCTTGTGATGGTTAATGGAGCATGATCTGCACCCTCATCTTCAGTATGTCTCCCAGCTGTCCTGTGAGGTAGTCTTTATCATGTTGGTCCTCCAGCTCAGCCAGCTCCTTCTTCCTGTAGAGGGGCATACTGCTGATCTGAAGGTAGTATGCGCCTGGCACGAGGCCCTTCTTCTTGCTCAAGTGCAGGTAGCTGACACCCTCCCTCTGGTTGATTTTGAAGTAGCCTTCCTCATTCCCGAAGTCGATGCTGTAACGCACATGGTCGCTCAGTGTGCTTAAGGCCGGGGTAAACTCGAGGATGTGGTCGCGGTTACTCAGGTCACTGATGTTCAGGTGGAACTGGAGAGTGTCTTCGATGTCCACACTGGCCAGGCTGACCGCCTCTGTCTCAGTTAGCTGCAAAGAGAAAATGTGGTCTGGCTGAGTTTAGAGGCTAAAGATGTCCAATAGTAAAGTCGTGTGCAAACACAGCAGAGTGAATCTGTGAATCAGTGTTAATTAAAGTCTGACTAGACGCTGGAGACATTATGGAAAAAAAAAAAAGACTTGTAATCGGTTGGTAGATCTGTCATTTAATACTGATTTTCACAAAGTTGTTCCTTTTTTTTACATGAAGGTTTTGGTCCCATTTCTGTTACAAGGCCTTTCCCTGCTATAGAGGGGAAAACTCTTTGGAAGAAATCAGGGACCTTCATTTATTTATTTTATTAAGACTTAAAGTAGTGAAATATAAACGTAGTGTCTCTTACAGAATCCATCAACTTTTCAAAACCTTCAATTTCTCTTAAAAATATACAGAGGACAGTGGGCTTCATACATACCTGCATGTCTTCCAGAGGATTTTCCTGTGTTGAGTTAATGCTGCGACGTTTGCGTCCCTTCTTGGGATAGCCATTGATTTTACATTCGTAGCAGGCCTCGGGTGAGAGGGAATTATCCTCCATTTCACTTCCCTGTCCAGGACTTGTGAAGCCCAAACCTGTGACGCAGTGTCTGAAAGCAAAAGTAAAGCCATCAGTAACCTATAAACACAGAGGAAACGTTACCACCGCAGTCGCTCGTTTACTTACCCTTGTCCTGCACGGAAGTACCCAGGTGGACATCCACATAAGTAGCCTCCATCCGTGTTTGAACAGCCAAACTTGCATGGGTTCTGGCTCGTGGAGCACTCGTTGACGTCCGTGCAGCCTCCGCTGGTCTGCTCGTAGTTAAAGCCGGTGGGGCAAAGGCAACGGAAACTCCCCAGGGTGTTGTGGCACGACGCTCCCCCGCAGATCTGGCTGTTCAGGCACTCGTTCTCATCTGGGTCACAGGAAGTTGACGGGAAGTAAACAAACACGGGGTCATTCCAGTTAAAAGAGACAAACAATACTGGGAAAGCCTGCAATGAATGTCGGAAATATGTGCAGACATTCAAACTAAAATTAGAGATTTAACTAACCACCACTTGTTTATTCGGCGGTGCACACATCAGGACACACACAGTACATATAATTGCTTTCTCGATAACTTAGCTATTCCTACTTATTTTACATACCAAATGCATTTTTGATGTTACCCTACCTTTTATTTGATTTTTTACCTACTTCAATCGTTCATTAGCACTAACACAATAAATTGAGAAGATTTTCTAATAAAATAGACTCTATTGGAGAACTTCAAGGCTATATGGTTGATATTTTAGCAACCTATTCATGAGGATGAATAGGTTGATGTTCCAAAATGAAAGAATTGTTATATTTGCTGTCAAAGAGGACAGCGGTATAACTTACCAACACACTGATTCCACTGATAGTGCTGCAGGTAGCCTTGGGGACAGCTGCACCTGTATCCACCTACTAAGTTCTGACAGCCATGCTGGCATCTGTGATTGCCGTCACACTCATCCATATCTGTCAAACGCACACACACACACAACACAAAATTACTCAGAGTCTTTTCCTGTGATTAATCAGCTGATGCTGGGTTGGAACAAATTGTTTTTAGACCTTCGCAGGTTTGTCCGCTAGGATCTAATGAGAATCCCCGCTGGCAATCGCAATTGAAGCTGCCTGGCGTGTTCTGGCAGACGCCACTGGAGCCGCACAGATTGGGGTCTGTTGCGCATTCATTGTTGTCTGCATGGACAAAAAGGGAAAGTTCAGACAAGGGTAAAACTGGAAACATGGCATAAAGGCTCATTACCCTGATTTGGACTTGCTGAGTCAATAAAAATTCATTCACAGTTGGCACCGGCCTCTAAAAATAGGTCAGGTTACTGTAAACTCTTGGTACAAACTGTCTTGATGTCTGAAAGGGGTTCAAGAATAAAATCCCTAATCAGCTGAACGAAGATCAGATCAGAAGTGGCAAAAACAAATATTTAAATTTGAATTCCTGACCTTGGGAATAAAAGAAAAGCCAGCGCTCATTAACAAGAGTTTTCGGGGAAAAAAATATAGAAGTGGGTGTTTGAGAAACAGGTTTGATTGTTGTGATTGGAATCTGTGTAAATCTGAACACAACGTTGAAATTCATGCTGGGAAACAGAGTAATCTCTAAATCTCAGCTTTTAAATGTGTTGTTATTTTTCACAGTTGGTTGAGATTTAGAAAGACTGCTAACACGTTTGCAGTTTAGCTTTCCATTTGAAGAAACAATCAGTGCGTGGGACATAATGCTAAAGCATAGCAGGATAGTCTACTTTGTCCCCAGGCAACCCAACTATAGGTTTCAAAGCTGATTTAAAGTGGACACGTTGTGATTTTCCTTACTGGTGTCAGTGGATGTAAAGTATTACAGTTGTGGATTCATGCTAAACACGGGTAGAGATTCACATAATAAAATCTGTGCATGTACAAGCAAACCGCATGTTAGTAAATGCTCAAACTGTTTTATTTACTCTTGTTTCTGTAAGATGTCAAGGACATTGGATATTCTTAATTTGGTCGGTGATTATAGCAGACACACCCACCCACTGTTTATGAGGGGCAGCCAATTACAGGAAAGATGGCTTAAAGGGAAAGGATCAAAATGGCTTGATTGAAAGAGGGGTCATTTAAAACAAAGATTGTGTCGACACGTGAAATGACACAAGCTAGTCTAGCAGAGTTGAAGAACAAAAAAATGCTGGACATGCGCAAAATAGATGTGCTGGGAGCGAAGAAGAGTAGCATCTATAATATGTCTGGAAACGGCCACTACTTTCCCCACTGAACAGCTTGTTTGATGAGCATCCACCTTAGTGAATCACACATATGACTGAAATAAGGAAAAACAATTTAGGTCAACTTTGAAGCATATTTGGAATCTACAGCCAAATGACACTATCCTCCTATGACTCAGAGGTTCATTTTGTACCACTTTCTCTTAAATATTGGCAAACAGCGATCATAGTATGACTGGAACAACAGTTTTATGTCACAGTCATGTTTTTCCCAGCTCATTGCTCGTAGACTAACAGCACATCCACACCTGCTGTGTGCCATTTGGGTTACACTCTAAGAAAAGCCAAACCCGAGGATTCCCTGACACTGATTTGATGTGAGGTCTCGGGTGCCGTTTTATGGTCTGGAAAAAAGGCTTGGAGTCGTCATGGCGATCTACTGCAATGTTCCATAACAAGCATTGTTAAGCTGCCATGACTACAAACCAGACCGGCCTAATAAGATCAGTGTGATATCCGCCAGAGTCCATTAACATTTAATGGGTATATAAAGAAATAGACAAAACAGTGCTTCCCGTGTCTATTATGAGCTGGGCAGGATGACACTTTAAAAAATTCTTCTTTGAAAAGACCAACAGTCTGTGTGAAATCCTATTCAGACTACACAGGCAGTTTGATTAAAGACAATTCAGAATTTAAAGGGAAAAAAATCACCGGATGTTGTATACGACTGTGTAGACTGTATATGTGTTTTTACCAATGCAGGCAGTGTGATGCTGGGTGAAGCCAGCAGGACATTTGCAGGTGAAGCCACCGATGGTGTTGACGCATAAGAACTGACAGTTGTGCTGTTTGGTCGAACACTCATCCAGATCTGTAAACAAGAACAACATAAAGAATGAATTTCCCAACTGAACCTATTTCATACTTCATAGTTAAGATACAGGGGTCGCAGTCATCTAAGACTACTGCTTGCTCTACTGTATGTGGACTGCTCTTTTTCAAGCAAATTCCAGTCCTTCTACAGTCACTGACCTACAAATGAACTAGACACCGGAAACATAGAGGGGTACTGTAGAGGGGGAAGCTAAAACTATGGTAAATAAAGAACACTATGAGCACTATTTGTTTAGGCGTATAAACACGCCTGATAAACACAGATACAGAGAGATGCACTGTGTCAAAGGCAAAGGGCACACTTGCAGTGAGCATTTAAAATTGAGCATCTTAGGACAGCAAGCAGAACGCAGAATGTAGCAGCTCCAACCTGGAAACTAAATCAAGCATGAAAATCGCTGAACTCAAGTGATGTGACAACCATTGGGCTTAATTGCGGGCTTCTTTTGGTGCTTGTGCAAGTTACCTCTGCAGCTCTTTCCATCCTCCTGAAGGATGTATCCTCGGGGGCAGGAACAGAGGTACCCTCCCTCCGTGTTCTTACAGATAAAGTTACAAGGCTTTGGTGCCTGTATGCACTCATCCACATCTAGAGGGAGAGGCAGAATGATTCAAAATAAAGAAACAGATCCTGTAGCCAGAAATTCCATAAACAGAGATCATGAGAAAGACAGACCCGAGCTGCATTTTTCATAGGAGTGGTGTGGGAAGTCCACCCACATAGTTTGGGTTCTTTACTAGACAGCAGGAATGAGAACGAGAGGTTTCAATTCCGTGTAAACACTGGAGGTGAATTTAAGCCTTACCCACACACTGCGTGCCAGTGATGTCAGCAGTGTAGCCAGGTTTGCAGATGCAACTGTAGGAGCCCAGACTGTTGATACACTGACCATTCCTGCACAAGTTCCCCATCACACGGCACTCATCGATATCTGGACAGAAATGAGAAACGCCAGCTTACTTCAAGTTAGTTCAAGATTTGGTTTCTTTCAGATTTTGACAATAATTACATATCAAAAGACCGAATAGTTCCACAAAAGTTGGAGGAAATATCTGTTATGCGTTCTTTTATGCACCATCAATTAAAAAATGTATTTCGGGTATAAAATCACTGATCTTACAAATTTTGTTAACCAGAAAAAAAAAAGTTACCGGTAATGCTTTGCAAGTGATGTCAACACAGATAACAACAACCATCTTATATTATTTAACCTTCACTACTCATAATTGTCTGGTTTCCATACACGCAATGGCAGTTTTAGAAAAATTAATCACTGGCCCCATTTTTAGGGCCTCAACTCATCGTATTGTGTTTTTTGCACTATTTTGCAGCGTTTGAGTTAGAGATGGACCAATCCGATATTACGTATCGGTATCGGTCCGATACTGATGTAAATTACTGGATCGGATATCAGAGAGAAATAAAAAATGTAATCCGATCCATTAAATATAAAAAAAAAAGCACCTCACAAAACTTGCGACATGGCGTAACTCGGCTCATAACCGTAGCACGTCGGAGCAGTGTGCATCACGTGATAGAGCGGCTGTGTGTATTTGTAGCCTCGCTACCAAACTAGCATTTCATCTCCAAGGAAGTGATCCCAGAGAGAAGTAAAGCAAGTGTGTGAGTTCATCGCTGAATGTTTGTAAAGCATTCCAGCGTTAAGCTTAACAACTGATATATGGAGCGACTGCCTGTTCTCCCTCTCCTGCTGCTACTTCAATCTTGAAACTGATTAATGATCAGCTGATCGGCTTTTCTGTCGCGAGTCCGTCTCTCTTCTTTGTTTTTGGCCCACTTCGTGCCAGAAAGAGGAAACCAGCGGCTGAACAACAGCAGCACGTTTAACCTTGATAAGCTGTTGTTAGAATTTATTTAATATTAGTTTCTACACCAGGATCTTTTTCTACGTAGCTGACAGCTGGTAACTGTGCAGGGGCGGATCTAGCGAAGTTTAACCAGGGGGGCCGATAGGGCATTAACAGGGAAAAGGGGGGCACAAAGACATACACTTCTTTCTTATTGTCATTTAAAATGTCTAGCTTTTAATAAATAATTATCTGAATCTTACACCCAAAGTTTTAATCTGAAGTAAAATATATAGAAGTCCATTACTGTATATAGTAACTGTTAAGTCTAATATACCCTAGTAAGCTATACTACTTTTTCCTTTGGGAAGGTACCATCTGTGCAGTCTGCAGTTCTGTTGAAGAAAGATGTTGAATCTATTTAATTATTTTTGAAAATTAATTTATTTCTGTGCATTTTTTTAACCACACTGCATCAAATTAAAGTTGATTACGCCGATTGAGCATCATGAGGTGGTTCCCTATTTTTTTTTGTTGGGAGTTTACAACCCTATTAGTTAGGTTGCTTAATATTTCTAAGTACTATTTAAAACACCAGAATAGGGAGGATGAAGTAGGTTTAAGTTTATTAGATTGTTCAGTATTGCTGAACTATGAAATATTTTGGGTGCAGTGTATACAGGTATAACAGAATAGCTTTAGTGTTGTTGTTTATTTAAACTTGAGTATGAACTTACACAAAATGCAGCAAGATATTAAAAAAACAGTTTTATTGATTAAAAAAACACACTATTCATATCGGTACCGGCAGATATCCAAATTTATGATATCGGTATCGGTATCGGACATAAAAAAGTGGTATCGTGCCATCTCTAGTTTGAGTGCGTGTGTGTAATTCTTTATGTCTGTAAACACGATAGCTTGAAAAGTTTTGAATGACTTCTGATAAAACTTGTAGGAGTGTAGAATGGGATCATGTTAACAGTCCATTAAAATTTGGCTTACAACCACCAAGGTCGTCAAGGCCAAGTTCACAATTTACTGGTTGAAAATTGACAGAAAGCCTTATAACTTAGAAACAATGATCACTGACCTTGTCATTGTTATCTGTATTGACCAAATACAGACATATAGGGAATGATTAAAATAATGCTGCTTTTGTGCCTTGTAATGTCAAGGGAGTTCAGCGAGGGAGGAACTGCCTGCTGGCATATACTCACACCAACAGGGATACTTAATGCAAAAGCAGATAAAAAGATACATAGTGTTTATTTTCATCGATTGATGTTTGATTACTATTTTCTCTGGACTGAAAAACTGAGTCAAAGTGTCAAAAAGTTCCTCTGTTAGACCATTTGAGGCTGCAAAATGGAGTCAGTCCCCTTTGTCTTGTGTTAAAATGCCTAAAATTAGAATTGGGGGAAAACACACACACACATTTAGCACCTGGTACAAAAAAAGAATCTGTCATAGATAATTTTCTACTCTGTGCTCACTGAATGGGGTGTGAATTTAGTGATAATCTACTTGTTTAGATTGTATTAAGACTCAAAGTTAAGCTTTATTAAGCCCATGTCCATTGTGACTGATAGGTGGATGCCAACATAAACTGCTGAAGCGGAAGCTTTCTGCTAGGCTTCACCTCAGCTAATTATAGTCACTTAAGCGCCGAACCATGTTTGTGGTTTTCAATGTGGAAATCACAGAGTAACTATAAACCACAGAGTAATATTTAAAAAAAACCCACCAATCTCCTTGGTAACTGAAGGAAAAAATGGCACAATAGTGTGTTTATTCACCGCAGTGTGTGTTGTGTAGTTAAATATCTCTGATTACATTCCCCTGATCTTCTTCACCACAAAAATTGGTTCATTTTCAGAAGGACATCAAATCAGTGTCTTCATATTTTAATAAAAATACAGATATTTGGTGCCAGTAAAGTGATAACTGTATAGCACGAGGAACAGATAGGCTATACAGCTGTGTTGATGTTTTACCTTTTGGATGTTTTTTTTTTTTAATTCAACTATCTTTCAAATGATGATTGTTTATTGTTTGGCTAACTGCACAAAGTGTCCTAGAAGTTAGTGCTTCAGCTTTGGTGAGTGAAAATCGAGCATTTTAAGCGCTAATTAGAAGGTGTCTGTGTCTGTTTACAGTCGATGAACCTAGAAAAGCTAGTTAGAACTAGCTAATAACTTCACAGTGTCATCCAAATCCGGTGACTTCCAGCTCAACGCTTCTGAATTGCAGAAAGTAAATGTGGATTACTAAATACTCATTAAGCTACCTCTTCCATCAGTGGTGTACCCAGGTCCCAGAGGACACATCTTCTTGTACTGGGTCGTCCCTGGCAGGGGACAGAGCTCACAGTTGTTACCCCATCCTCTGCCCCCATCACAGCAACACTCCGACTTGGTCACTGGGACCCTGTTAGTAGAAGTCATCTGACACAGAGTGGTCAGAACCTCGGTGAAGCAGACGCCTTCACGGTTATCTGCAGGGTGAGAGAGACACACACACAGAAAGGATCGTGAGAGCGAGACAATAACAGCAAGCAGACCAAACCACCCAGACAGGGCCTGGCCTCATACAGCAGACATAAATAGATAAGCCACACTGCTATATCACTACTGTCTGTAAGGAGGAAGATAGCCATACAGTTACAAAGTCCCACTGGAGGTTTTCTCACCATGCTCAACACATAACAGCTATCCAGAGCTATACTATATATTTAGACTAGGAAGAAAGGCTTTGAGCAGTATTTCCTTGCTTCCTCCTCTGCTGATAGTAACAGACCCTTGTTTATTTTAGGAAGATTTGGACACCATCATGGTAAAGTTCAATTCCCATGGAAGCATTAAATTCAGCTTCAGCATCTGTTCTTCCAAAACACATACAGCACATTAATGTCTAAATTATTTATATTGTTAAACTATTAAGTAGCATGGATGATTTTTAATCAATTACTGTCTCTGTGGCTAGACACTGCAAACACTTGTTTTAATTATGTACTCCTAATTTCATCTATCTGGCAGCAAATTAAAGATAAAGGGGTTCTCTTCTGATGATAACCTTACAGCCTTTTTAAAGTGATGACAGTGTACATACCAATACATTCTGTCTGAGTGGGGTTGGGAATGAATCCTTGGTCACATCTGCATCGGTAACTTCCGACAGTGTTCTCACAACGGCCGTTCTTACAGATACCCGGTTTGGCCGTGCACTCATTCAGATCTAAAGCAGACAGACACACAGTGTAAAGAGGCATACTATATTAAATGTACTCAAGGTAAAACCACCTACGACACCATGATAATTACCCATGCAGCCCTCTCCACTGGGCAGCCGTGTGTATCCAGGTGCACAGATACATATATATGTACCAATCAGGTTCTTGCAGGTCATGCCTCTGCTGTCACAGTCATCTATACCATCTGCACACTCATCTTGGTCTGGAAGACAAACACCATAGTAAGAGTAAGTGGATGCAAAAGCCTCAAGAAGCCCACGTGCATTCATGCCTGTGCAACAGGTAACGTAACACAGACACTCAGACAAAGTACGCCAGAGTTTAATCTAACCACTAAATCCAACACTGAGCTCTGGATTGATAACAGGGTTGTAGTGGGGTAGTTGGTGGTCTGTTTGGAGCTGTAATGTAAACAGTGACGTTATAGACACTGACATGTTCCTCCTGACTCACCGCTTCCCTCCAAATACAACTGTTGCTATGGCGTGCGAGGTATATGAGAGATCAGAGGTGTAAACAGAGACTCGGTGGGTTACAGTTGTCAGAGTGATTTAAGTTCATCCCAGACAGAGAACCCTTGAGGATCTCACAGAAACAGTGCGAGAGTGCGTTATGTAACTTTATGGAAGGTGCTGGCATGGCTTTTTGTGAGAATTTCTACCAGAGCTTTCCCGTTAATGGACCTGCGAACTCTGACTACACGGGTGAGTCATTTCACTGTTATACCTTTACACATCCTCCTGTCCTCCCGCAGCACGTAGCCTGTTGGGCATTTACACTCGTACGAACCCACTACATTAACACAGCGGAAGGCGCACAGCAGAGGATTCTGGGCGCACTCGTTGATGTCTGGACCGGAAACAGAAAAACCACAAGTTACACATAAAGACACCCATGACCTAAACGGGGGCTCAGATACAGCTTCGGATACCTTCGCAGGTCATCATTGGCCCAGGCTCAAAGCCGTCATCGCACGCACACTCAAATCCCCCAATAACATTAGTGCATGTGCCGTTTCCACAGGGATTTCCAATGTCGCACTCATTAGTGTCTGTGTTGAAGAAAAAAAACGAAAAAAGCGACTCAGAATGACTAAAAGAGCAATCAGGAGGATAAGAAAAAAGAAAATGACCTGACTGACCTTCACATCTGACTCCACTAATGTCAAGGCGGTATCCCATGGGACATTCACAGCGGAAAGAGCCGTCCGTGTTAATGCACTGGCCATTAACACAAGGATTATTGATGCATTCATCAATATCTACAATCAGAAATGTCAACACAGATTGAAATTAAATGCCACAACCATAACAGAGATATTGAAAAATGCAGATTTATTATCAGCCTATTTACCTTTTGGATGTTCATCTGGCCCACGTTGATATCCCTCGTTAGGGCAGAGATCGCGATACCCCTCTGGAACCGTCAGATGTCAAAAGTCATCAAACGTTTTGATCATGAGCTTACATGAATATGAGCGGTTTCTCACATCTATGTGTTTTGCGCAGCAGTGTCTGTTTTATGTGTAGAATACACACCCTGTCCTTTGATGGGGCAGATTTCACAGGGGTCTCCCCAGCCTTGACCTGGCATGCCGATGCAACAGCACACTTCCTTGGTAGTGTTTTGAGGTTTTGGAGCCTGACAGCGCCCATTTTCAAACTTGGTATAGCAGTAGTTCACACGGACATCTATGGGATAACACACGTAGAGAAGGCAAGAACAGTAAATGGTGATAAACAGATGGATGAAATATCTAGAAGCGCAATGTCGTCAAGATAATCTATATCAAGTCAGGATCCTGTCTGGCTTGTTTTGGCAGAGGACAGCTGGTTCTGAAAATCTAAAACCTTTCAGATAACTCGAGAAACTATTTGACAACCGTAAAGATTGTAAGAAAAGTTTGTTCCCTCTGAATAATTCAATAAATCAGTAAATCCATAGCTGGTTGGTTCACTATAGCCTCAGCCTGAAGAAGAAGATTCCCAGGCACAAAGATTATTTGATTAAGGCAAATATGACAAAACTCTGTTTTTTCAAACAACTCAAATTTTTTCGTGCTTTCTCAAACTGGGGTCTTGAGTCGTTATGGCAAGTTAATCACTGTGATCACCATCTTCCTGATTGTTTGTTTCTGTTGTTGGTTTCAGTCTCCTTTCGTTTTCTGGAAGCTTTGCCACAAACAATTGGCTGTAACAGACAAAAGAGCTTGAGAATCAAAAATCCACATGAATGAATAATGAGCAGGCTTAGTCCGAAAATCATCCGTGACATTTCGGGAAAAGTTTGGAAAACAATCAGTCATGAGGTTCAGAAGTTACGCGCATAAATGGTCTGAGCTTGAGCAATTGGTGGTGCCAGAGTGCTCAAGGGCAAGACATGAAACTAACATAAAAGAATGAAGAAACTATTCCTAATCAGTGTGGCAGAATCCTACGTTTTTACATGAAAAATATGAAGAAGAAAATGAAAAAGAAGGAAGCTTCATTTCGGGCCCCTAAACAACAACCATGTTAAAGGTTCAGAATTAGAAACAGCTGTAGTATTATGTATTCTGCGGCCACAATGTAAAAGCTGTAAAGTCTTACGTAGTGCTTGTACCTGCGACTTGATTATTACGTCAGTGTACAAAACAGGACCTCGATATGAGAAAAAGTGTTCTTGTTTTCAACCATTTTTTAATTGTACAGACTGAAGTTGCATAATTATTTCCACTCACCAATCTGTGTGTGTCTGGTTACTCCAGGACTAAGCAGCCCCTTACTTGTAATAGGAAGCATATGGTTTCGCTCTCCTGCTAACAATGGCCTTCAGTGAACTCAACACAAATAAGCTTTCTGACCACCATAGATCACTCACACACCTGGCTCAGGAGCAAAGATCACATACATGAACACCTGGTGCTGTGAGGAGAATGTCAAAGAGTGTCACATTACTTTCCTCCATGAAACGGATTTGTCAGCCTCTCCGCGAAAGAGATTGATGGAGCTCTGTGCACAGCCCCTTGCAAGTATATGTACACATATGCACGGGTGCATTGGAATCTCCAAGTGCATATCTCCTTCATATTTTGCATTTTATAAAAGGAAAATTGTGAAATAAAGAAATTTTCTAAATAAACAAGAGAGTCGCCTGATAAAAAAAAAAAAAGCTTTTAAATAAATCAACTCTTGGCTAACAATGACAGCAGGGACAACGATCTGAAGTGTGGTGACAAATATTTAATAGTTATAATTATGTTCATTTGCAAAACCACTGAAGCATTATAATTTAAAACGTATCATTAATTGGCGAGCGCTGGTGGCCAAGTGGTTAAGACACATACCAAATACTGCAAATGCAACTCCCCTAATCACTGAAATGGTTCCATCCAAGGACTAATCATGCGTGTCATCACCCTCCTATTCTCTCTTTCTGTTTTCCTACCAGTATCGATTATTGCGACGCCAGAAAAAACATGAAATTCACAGCCTCTTTCTTCACCACATATCTGCATTTTGTGAATGATTCTGTTACCAAAGAATGTTAAACAAACATCCTGCTAATAGAGAAACTACTGATATCCTTCACACTATCTCGACATTTGTTCTTTCAAGCCACTTTAAACTTGTGAGGCTCATTTCTGGGAATGTTACTAACTGCAGTGCTGAAGCTGAGTTTGTTTTGATGGGTGGCCTCATTTTCTTTCCCTGTTTCCAGGCAATCAATAGACGCCAATGGGAATGACATCAAAAGCATCACTGTGGCACCTATGCTGTAACAATATCTGTCACAAATGATTATACATACAGATTAAATTTAGAACTGCACAGAGCACAGTGACAGTGATCACTAATAAATCATTGATGTCAAAGAACCTCAGTGACCATCAGCGATGCACAAAATCACAACAACAGTCACCTCGAGTCGCTCTATACTGCAAGATAATCGCTTGGAAAGGAAAGTTTTTGGATGTGAGTAGAAGGATTTTAAACTTGTTTTTAGATTTAACTTTCTACTCGTTCTTGTCCCCGTCAGTACTCTCTCTGCTATTGCATACGCAGGCTACATAACTCTTCTTAACTTGTGCTGCTTTAACACTATATTGCATAATGCCATAATCCCTTTTGTGGCCGAGAACTACGTCTTCATTCATTATTGTAGGATTCATGTAAAATACAGATGTCACGGAGGAGAGCGGTTAGCACAAATAAATTTAGGCTTTGCGGTCAAATCTAAATATGTACATCTATTCCAGTCTGCTAAATTATGAAGAGTATAATCTAAAATAAAACAATGTTATTCCTCAATATGTTAAAGGGCTGTTTTGGGTTATGCAGCTATAGAAACTATACATGCATTTTGGAAATCTCACCATCATCAGTTTTCTCTCAGTAATACACACAAACCACAAACTAATTTACTGCCAGTGTTACTCACTTTCCACCAAACTCCTCCTGTTTATCCCCTAACCTTCAGTCGAACGCTTCTGGTGATGTCATCACTTCAGTGTTTGGAGAGGGAACTCCCTAGCAGAGGACTCAGCGCACCCCCACCCAATCCAAAATACACACATATACTGTATAAACACACACACACACACACACAAGTGAGGAAATGGAAAAGTGATCTGTTCAGAGCCACCCTTGGCCTTGTTGAGGCAGCAGCAGCAGAACCAGCTGGAACACAGTGTGCTATCATGAAAGAGCAGGAAAAGCCGGACACCACTGGCTGCTGCTTAGTCTCCACTAGTGCTCACTTTTCACTGTAAAAGCAAACGCATGCTATAATTTCATAGCTTCTTTTCCCATCCTTCTCACTCCCACACGTGCACACGCAGTTACCTATACATCTCCGTCCAGACGCAGAGAGCTGGAAGCCTTCAGGGCACAAGCAGGTGAAGCTTCCTTGAGTGTTAGAGCAGGTTCCATACTGACAGATCTCAGGTGACTGGGCGCACTCATCGGTGTCTGACATAAAAGAGAGAAACAACATTGTGAACCTCATTAAATGACATTTCCAGTTGTTTAAACCATTAGAAGCATTCCAGTTTCCAGTATGTCACTGCACATCTAAATGTCAGTGTAATCTCGCACGTGAATAATTGCACGAAGGCAGTTGCCTCACTGTTACATGTTCACTTATCACAATAACCAGCTGCTGTGGCTGCTTCTGATGCTGAGAATTCATAGCTGTTCCTCCCTTCGTCTAGGAACTCAGCACAAAGCAGGAATGTATTGAAGTCTCCGGAATATCTCCTCATCAGCCCCACTATACAAACAATCCATGTTTTTTGGCTCAGCCTTATTCTCACATGTGAAAGGAAGAAAAAGGGGGCCTGACGACACTTCCCCTCCTCTGGTGCACTCCAGTAGAGCTGATCTAAGCTAGTCTAAGTTAGATGTTAGCAGAAATTCACCTCTATGTGCATTTTATTGCTTCAGTAATTCTTGTTTTTCACCTCTCAGTTTTTTTTAAACCACAACACAGAATGAATGAGATTTATGACGCTCTACCTTCACAGGTTTCCTCATGAAGGTGGTAGCCAGGTGGGCAGATACACCTGTAAGAACCATCCAAATTCAGGCAAGTTCCTGCACCACATGTGCCTGGATTCACTGCACATTCATTAATATCTGAAGAAAAGGGATGATATAAATGTACATATTATAGAACATATCAATATCATAATTAGATCACTATAAAAAAGGACAAACAGCATTTCCTTACCTCCACACAGTCTGCCGTCTAAAGTGAGCTCATAGCCATCATTGCACACACAGAGGAATGTGCCCACTGTGTTGACACACTGCCCGTTTCGACACAAGCCCCTCTGCGTCGCACACTCATCGACATCTGCTCGGCACACAGGCAACACAACAGTTAACACAGATGCTATGGCTCTTCTTCTTTTTCACTTTTTCTTTACTCACGTCCACACACGCACCTATGCAGTCGCTGTTGTGCGAGTTTTGAAAGCCAGGATAGCAGAGACAGTTGTAGGAGCCTACGGTGTTCTTGCAGGTCCCGTTTCCACAGGGCTGTCTCTCACACTCGTCCACGTCTGAAACCAGAGAGCAGCGTCACAGTTTTATCACCTGGCAGAGGAACACCGGTGAGACTGATGGGAAGTAGCACCGCTTACCGACACACATCGACAGGTCCCGAGTTGCTTTGAAGCCATTGGGGCAGACGCAGCGATAGCTCCCCAGTGTGTCAATGCAATGGCCTGGATTGCATATACCGGGGTTCTCGTCGCACTCGTTACGGTCTGAGACAAAAGAGAAAAACAAATGTCACACTTTGAATCCATATTCAAATAGTATTTAGATATTTTATCCTCAAACAGTTACTAAAATTCATATATTTCTTCATAATACATGAAACTGACCAAAAATTATTTTGCACTATAACTCAATAATTAGACTGCATGAGGCCAGTGTAACATCATCAAGTACAGCCTGAGCGTGTCTGGGTGTTAGGACTTGCATGAAAAGCAGGAAGCAAAACAGGATGCCGGCATAACATTCACTTATCGTTTAGGACTCTCCAGACTGACAGCAACATGATTTAGATATGCTGTAGCACATGTTCAGCAGCTCAACACCTGCTTCACATTCTCTCCTCCTTAATAACAAGCCCACCATGAAGAATTCAGTCTCAGGCTGACTGTAACTGTGCTGCCTCTTTGTGTGCTTTATCTCTGGCAAATAACTGGCAAGAATGTGCACTTCAAAGAGTTTCGCATAACCGCATTTGATAAAGCTGGAAGAAGTGAGACAGCGTTAGCGTGAGGCCACAGAAAGACCCTGTGAAGTTAGCATCTTTCTCAAGGGAATGACAGAGGGATTTCTGGCTGCTCTTTTTTGGCTAATGTTTTCTATCATTCTATTCCATCTGTCCACTAATTTTGTCTCCATTTTATGCCATTGTAGGAGACGACTAAACTGGAGGCTGATTATACAACTGCAGTGTAATTCGAGTGCCGCTGATACCTCAAACATTTTTAGCTAATAACCAGCACATCCTTACCAAGACATTGCCCAGTGGGAGTGAAGCGGTACCCAGCTTTACACTCGCATCGGTAGCTTCCTGGCAAGTTCAGACAGTCTGCATTTTGCTGGCACACCGGTCCATTCTGACACTCATCAATATCTGACAACAAGAGGGACAGAGATGTTCATACAGCAGGCATAAATATAAAAAGACCAAAGTAAAACACAGGGATTCTACAGCAGACTGCAAACGTCACCTTCACAAATCAGCAGCTTGTCGTTGTAGATGAAGCCAATGGGGCACTCGCACCTGAAGCTGCCGATCATGTTGATGCACACTCCATTCTCACAGATTCCCGGAATTTCCCTGCACTCGTCGATGTCTGTCAAATGAACGAGAGACCAACGGCGGCGTGAGAAAAGAGAAGCGTTCCTCCTCATCGCGTAAGCGTTTCAGTGTGAAAATCTTTACCAATAATCTGTCCAGTGGTGATGTCGATGTAATATCCCGGTCTCTCGCTGCCACACAGGATCGCAAACTCATCTGAATGGACAGGAGGCACGAGTTTATACGAGTTCATCGCCACTTCCGCGTGCTGGTATATACTACGTATTTACTCTACTGTTCTAGACCTCACCGCTGCTGGGCACGGGGCACTGTTCGCAGGGTTTGTTCCACGCACGGCCGATGTTGTAGGAGCAGCAGCACATCTTTTTGGTCATGTTGAAGTTTAGCTCGCCGTCGCACGTTCCGTTGTCAGAGTAAAAGTTCCTGTAGCAGTAGCTCTTCCTCATGTCTGTGTGTGGTGCGTTTGTGAGAAATGCAGAGTTGCAGGTAACCCTAAATACGACAGCGACAATCGTGAAAACCCAGCAAGCCTACCTACCCATGCAGTTGTTCCCTCCGTTGACCTGCATGTAATCCACAGGGCAGATGCAGGTGTAGTTCCCGATGGTGTTGTAGCACTGGCCGGGGCCACAGATGCCTGGCCGTTCACACTCATTGACATCTGTACACAGAGAGAGCAGCACGGGGGAAAAAACATTCCTTCAGTAAAGGTGCCAGCTACTTCTATGAAACATATTTTGGTCCACGCCTTTAAATATATTAAATTCTTTATCAGCATTACTCCTAAAAAGCCATGAGCATGCCTATGAGCCCAGCTCATAGCTGAACAGTTCATTGACCACAAACAAGGAGGACTTGCAGTGCTAGACTTTTGTACTTCTGGTCAACAAAAACACACTAATTAAACACTTTCCCATGATTATTTTCATGTTGGCTTGAAATAAAATATCCCCCTCTGCTGTTACTGCAACTTACTGCATGTGTGTGCGTTTCACGTTTTTTTTTTTTGGGGGGGGGCAAAGCGTGAAATGTGCACAGTGGACCAGCGTGTCTATTACACGCTTTCGGCTGAGTTAAAATGTCACTGTCAACCCATTAAGCCTCCTGCTCTCCTCCTTTCTCTGTTCCCTTTTCTCTTTTTTAAACAGCCTTCTATTTCATCGCCTTTCGTTCCTCTCTCCGTCATCACTGGCGTGCCTACAGGGGACACTGCGTACTTCCCCAAGGAAAGAGTTGACCACATCAGAGCCTCGCTCTTCTGGACACAGTTAGCGCTCTCAGCTGTCTCATCATTCTGGCTGAGCTTTGCTGGGTTAGCAACAAACGGGAACTAGAGCAGACACTTATTGAGCTGCAGTGTTGTCTATGGGACAACAGGGTCCAATATTTTCTTTGCCTTTTTGCTCCCAGTGCTTCTTTCTCTCTCTTTCTCTCTCCATGTGTCACTGAAAGAACATCTCCACGGCTGGACTCAATTTCCTCCCCAGTGAAATGTCCCAGGGCCAGAGCTGGAGACGGATGGGTCACCTGTTTGTTCATTTGTGCATGTGTGTGCTTAATACCTTCACAAACTCTGGTGTCCAGGTTGAGGGCAAAGCCTCTTGAACATTCACAGTGGAAACTACCAAACGTGTTGATGCACCGTCCTCCCTGGCATAAGCCGGGCAATTCCTGACACTCATCGATGTCTGTGGGAGAGAGAAAGGGAAAACTCAGCACCACTGTGGGCTGGTGTTTCTGTAAGTATACCCAGGGGCGACCTCAAAAACAAAAAAAGGCATAATAGCATGTTGCTACAACCTTCCAAGATGACAGTGATGGGGTTTGGTCTGAAGCCTTCCCCTCCAGGACACAGAGTCTTGTACTGAGCTGTAACACAAAACACAGAAACGAAGCCTGCATCAAGGGTGTGCATTATAGCAGAATTTGCCAGTAATTGCGATGAATCGTGGTGCTTGAAAAAGCCATTTTTAGTCATGCACTTGTTTCCTTTCGTTTTCTGTCGTGCTTTTTGTGATCTCAGCGTTAGCCACAGAGCCCAGAGGACCGGACATGACTGCAGCTACTCAGAATTACAAAGCGAAAAGAAAAAGGTTTTGTTCTTGTCACAGAAGCAAACAGTTCCCTGAGCTGAAAAGGATGAGTCATTCCCTGTAATGTTTTGAAACATCTGTTGGCAATTTCCAAATAAGTTGCACAAAGCTGTCTCATTTTTACCAGCAACAGCAATTACAGCAAACACACTAATCGCATGGCAAGAGAAGCCAGCATGTGAGTCTGCATGTAAGCAGAGCAGCTAGTTTGCACCTTAAGACTCCTGATGTACTCTGGTATATTAATATATTTTGATCTTGGATATGATTTTTCATATTAGTTTACAGATGCCCTTAATTTGAGGAAATTAAGGTTTGGTTTAAGGAAATTAAGGTCTGTTTTGTTTACCCTGCCGCAAATAGATGGATTTGACAGGGTTATTGATTAAACATAAACACCAAATCTTTTTCTTTCCTCTACATTCAAATATAATTTTTAAACCACAATTCAAAACAGCCAACAGCTAACAAGCCAACCCATCCCACCAACAAGAATACAGGGTGAAAAGTCAAGCCGACAAGGAACTGTCAAAAATTGCATTTCCAGGAGTGACCACTTCAGCCAGGGTGCAAAAGCTTAAGAGCGTAAGAGCATATATAAAAATGTTTACATCCTGGAGAGGTGGAGGTATGCACAAGAGAGAAGAGGAGTCAATCGAAGCAAGGTGGAAAGGTGAACATGCAGTAGAGTAGAGGTAGTGAAGGTAGGTGAGTTTAATACCTGGGGTCAGGCATCCAAACAAATGTGTACACAAGAGAGGTGAAGAAGGGAGTGCACGCAGGGTGGAAACCATGTCAGGGATGATTTGTGACAGAAGGATAGCCGCAAGAATGAAAGGGAAGCTTTATAAGATGGTAAATCAGAGGGACCAGCTCAGGTTGGGCAGTTTTCAGACAAAGTCAGTAAGGCATAGTGGAGATACTGGACAAAGGATGCTGAGTATGAAGCTGCCAGGGAGGATGAAAAGAGGAAGACCACAGAGACGTTTCATGGATGTAGGGTTGGTATAACAAAGGAGGATGCTAGGGATAGGGTGAGATGGAGGCAGATGAGCTGCTGTAGTGACCCCTAAAGGGGGCAGCTGAAAGAAGAAGATCCTGGTACAAAGAATGGTGTTGCAATCCATAGCTAATCTATCCCTTATGCCTTATCCCATAACTGTAGTTTGACTGTGAGGTGTGTTTCACCTTGCTCTGCTTATGGATTTGGAGACTCATGGAACACTTTTTAATCAATTTATCTGACAAATGACATGTATTGGTTTATGCACAACTGTAGCCTACTTGATAAAGTCTTCCTAAACCCTAGCATTTTATTTGTATATATTAATTAGCAGGTACTATATCTGAGTGATGCACCCATGCAACCCACTGCATGGTTCCAATTTTATCATGCCATCATTTTTCAGATGTTTGTGTTGCCTGCCTACAGCTGAAATGAACAAAAATGTTGAATTGTGGAAATTTTTATCAAAGTAAGTAATGCTAGCAATAAATTACCTTCTCATGTACTATCACAAGCCACTGAGTATATCAGCTCCAAAAAGAGACGCTAAGGTTAGCTAACTATGCACTGTATTTGGGCTATAGACGCTGTGGCTTCCTGGAGGTGCGTCACGCATGAGTATTTCTTGCTAGAGTAGACATTCCTCGCAGTTGAACTGAAAACAAAAAGTACATAATGTGTGGTTACAAGGGAAATGTGATGACTCACTTGAGTTTACAGGCGGGCATAATTCACATGGATTTCCCCAGCCCTTGCCCATGGAGCAGCAACAGGACGCTTTGGAGACGCCAACTCCAATCTCATTGGAGCAGTCCAAATTTTCAGATGCGTCTCCTCGCAAACGAACATCTCGAAAGCAACTACCAGAGCGAGTGTCTACACACAAACGCACACATAAACAGACACAGATTTGCAGCTATGTTGGTTAAGCCTTTTCTTTGCAATTAGTTAAAGAACAAGCTAAGAACAGTTTTAAATATGTTTAGTGTTCCAGTCTCACCTACACAGCCCACTCGAGTGGGATTGAGTTCAAAGTCTGGTGGGCAGTTACAATGGTAGCTTCCAGGGATATTAACGCACACTCCATTAATGCAGATGGTCGGGTCTGCACATTCATTGATATCTGAGAAAGAAAAAGTACATTTTTTATATATAAATGATCGCTTTCAATTTTTTGGCCAATACAAAAGCAACTGGATGGATCACAGAATACGAAAGCTCTTATCTTTACACGTGTGCTGCGTTTCTTTTGCACTTGTATATATTTCCCCTGTTTGCTGAGGCCTAAACACAGGAACATGGAGGGGAGCTGGACTAGTCTTACCTGTGCAGTTGCCTCCACTTCTGTCCAGTTCATAACCAATGCTACATTTACATCTGAAAAGTCCCGGGATATTCTGGCACTGTCCGTTGACACAGATGTCAGCAAAGGTACATTCGTCTATGTCTGTGAAAAAGAGAGATAAAGAGCGAGCCAGCTGTGAGTGATTAGTGGATCATGAGATCACGGTGGAAAACTGGCAGTGGGCTTTAGGAAGTGAAGGCCACTCACCTATGCTACAGAATGACAGCTCTAGACATACTCAGACAGACATACGCACACATACACTATCAGAACTGTAGCCAAGGTTATGAAATTGTGCTCTTCCACATCATTACACTCTGCACAAGTCATTACTGTCCAGCTCCGACTGAGCTGATGGAGGCAGGACTGGACAGGTTATTTCAGGATGTTTGACACATCAGTGCAATGAGATCAGTCTGCTCTTTCAATTGAATCCTGCAGTGCATTATCACTGGACTCAGCATTCATCTGCAACAAGTTATAAATGTGTTCATATGCAGCTTACAAGAAATCTTAAAAACAAGTTAATATTTTATTCAGACTTTGAGTAAATGAGCGGAATACATCCCAATCAAAACATCCTAAAAAAAGAGCCTGCAGTTGAGATTCCCACATATGGCAAATCTGAATCATATGTCACTATATAATGAAGGTTAGGAATCCAGAATTTATACAGTTGTGGTCAGAAGCTGACTTATATTCATCATTGGCATGAGTGTCATGGTAATTTTGGACTTTTAATGATTTCATGGAACTTGTTCTTCCAGTATGAAATGACTGTACACACATCTTTAATGGCTTTAAAAACCAATAACTGGTTTCACTGGTTTAACTTGTTTTGGGATTTACTCTAATCCACAGAGGGGTTTTAAAAAAAGATGAGTGGTGCTGAAGGTTCTACCATGTCTTTTAAATTGGCATATTATCTTCTGTTTAGTGATTGTAATTTAATGCAACCGGTAGTATCCGGTAGTTGCCAGCATAAAAAGCATTTGTTTGACACTGCTCATTTAAAACTGAGAAAAATGGGAAAGTGCAAGGAATTCAGTGAAGATGTAAAAGGGAGAACTGCAGATTTACACAAGTTGCGAAGGTCTCTTGAAGCCATTTCTAAACCAGTGCAGACTCTAAGATTATCAGTTCAAACAACTGTATGCAAGTTATTCTGATTTGTCACCACTTCTGTAACTTGTAAATTGGTTAGTATTTCAAGAACAACCTGGGAACTTCCCAGGCTCAAGTGTGTCATGAACTGGAAACTGTTGGAACACCAGCGTCACTGCCTTCTGGAGAAAAATCTTTAAGCTTTTTGGCCATAATGGTAAGAGGTGTGTTTGGAAGAGTAAAGGCTTTCAAACCTAAGAAAACAGCTGATAAGCATGGTGGTGGTAGCGTAATGCTCATACTCTGGAGATGTTTTGCCAGCAATGGTACTGGTATGCTGCACAAAGTGGTGGAATAATGAAGAAGCTGGACTACAACAGCTAGACCGTTGAAAGTTGGACACAATGGTATCCTTCAAAACAACAATGATCTTGAACATAAATCCAAACTGGTTTTGGAATGACTAAAGCAGGCTGACATTAGGCTTCTGGAATGTCTTTCCCAAAGCCCTGACCTCCTCTTTATCGGAAATATATGGACTACACTTAAAAGTCAAGAATGTGCCAACCAATTTAAATGAACTCTTCCAATTTTTGACAAGCATCTGGTCAAGTTGCAACTTGCTAAGAGACATTTAACAAGATATTAGTGGGGGTCTATGTATAAGGTCTTGGGTCTGTATGTATAAGTTTGGCCCTGTGTGTATTAGAAAAACAAAAAAGTAAATTGAAAATTGTGCACCTAATTCTTGCTTGGGTCATTAAAGGTGTACGCTGTACAATCATTCCACCCTGGCAAAAGAACCGTTCAAAGAAATCGCCAAAAGCTCAAAATTACAATTTATGCCTACGATGAGTAAAATTCTGTCCACAGCTGTATGTTGTGTAAGCAGCTTGTGCATCTCAAGCACTAATTTTAAGAATAAGACTGTTTTTAGAGCAGCCTTTCATTACAATTCTAATATGTAGCCTTTTTATGCTACAAGGAATTACACTGTAAGCAGGAAATAATGTTTGGACCGGTTTTTTCAAAGAATTCCTTCCACTCAGTTCATTTTTTTCTCCATCACAAAGCTTAGATACAACCTTTAACCAAATTGTAGCAGTTGCACAACTGATATACACTCCTGAGTCAGATAAACATCTCGTAGTTACGAGCTCGCACGCTGTGATGTGTGCTTCAAGTTTCAGAAGCGTGATGTTGAAACACTAAATTATCGAGCAAACGTGAACAGAAAATCAAAGCGAGTTCCACTGTTATTGTCAGTCCTTCGAAATGTTCTCACAGCCTAAATCACATTAATGCTCAGCATATTGTGCTCTTTGATGTCCAAAAATCCATATAATTAGTAGGCAGCATCTGTTTGGATCTGCTATTTCCATAAACAGGAAAACAAAACAAACAAATAGCACCGGGCAATTTTTGGGTTTTGTTTTTTGAAACTGTCAACATAATTTAGGGTGCGGGCACCCATTCAAATCCTGGGAACTATGATAGTCTGTGTTGTATTGCCTTACCCTCACAGGCCTTGCCGTCAGCAGTGGTGATGAAGCCCATGTCACATTCACAGCGGAAGCCTCCTGGCAGATTCAGACAGTGGCCGTTTTCACACAGGTTGCCGTTCTCTGCGCACTCATCGCTATCTGCAGTCACACACCCACACAGAGTCAGTAAGCACAAAATACATCCGTGGATCTTTTAAAGGGCTGAAGTGTGGATTAAGAAACTGATTTTGTATGTGTGACCTGAGCAAGAGAATCCATCTCCAGAGAATCCATCCTTGCACACGCATCGATAAGAGCCCATGGTGTTGAGACAGTCAGCATTGTTGCTGCACATATGTGTCCCATTTGAGCATTCATCCAGGTCTGAAACACAACAAACGATTACATTCCTGCAAACGTAACCGAATCCATCCAAATATTGAGGATAAGCCTTGCAGTATTAAATCAATATCAAAGTAAAGACGATAGCCAAAAGCACAGGTTCGCTTTTCGCAATTGCGCATCTCATACACAAGCTCATTCATTTCAGATGGTTCATGTATTTTTACCATTTACTTGCGCATTCCAGGCCATCAGCCTTACCTGTACATTTGAGACCACTGCCAATCCACCCCGGAGCACAACTACACTTGAAACTGCCGGCCGTGTTGGTGCAGGTTGCATGTCTATCGCAATTATGGGCTCCGATTTCACACTCATTGATATCTGACAAAGAGAGAACGAGAAACAACATAAAGAAAAATAGACACAGGTCTGATGGTCCAATGATTAAGGTCTGCTTTCTCATTCCAGTGGGATTCTTGGCACTGTAGAGTGAGTTGATGCTTGGTTTGATTTGTATAAAGATAGCAGCAGGAGAAGACAGGGCTAAGTCTTTCTGGCTCACTGTCTCTGTATTTCAGAGCACAAGGCAACGAGGCATTCTCATGATCTCTGATACTAATGGCCTTGCTACAAAGGTTTAATGAGCGCAACAGGTCTCTGGATTTTCGTCATTCAAGTGTGTCCTGAGAGCTGTAAAACGGCTAAGAGGTGGAACGAAGGCCTAACGCTGAGGCCTTGTTCTGTCTGCACCGTCTGAACTAGTCCTCGCAGGTTATTTTAGGCAAAGATACCTCCTTTTACCCACAGACTTTGCACCTCTAATGTGAAGCTTCTGGAACAGCACATTACGACCCCCGCCCCCCCTTTAATGTTCATGTTTGGGTTTCTCACCGCCCCAGATGTCAAGTGTGGAAATTTAATCTTTCCAAAACATCATTTCTTTAAATGTGATGTGGTAAAAGTGTGATGTGCCAACTCTACAAATAAACATTCCTTCACAGCAAAACCATGACAATAATATCTCCCAACCAATGAAATATTCGAGGTAATCTATTCTCTGAATGTACAGACCTACTGTTTGCCACTCAAGATTCTAATAAATGAGCAATAAAAATTAATGGGAGCAATTAGTGAATATTATTAATATCTGCCCTTCCCAAAAAGTTGATTAAATCCTGCGGGGTGGAACCAATAAGGATCTCTTTGAGTGTGGCTGTAGCCTCACTCAAAGACTGAGGCCTGAGCTAGAGGTGGAGCTTTAATAGCAAGAGCGTACAAGTTAGTTAGTTCACGTTCCCTTCATGTACTTCAAGGGAAACCATGCTGAGAACTCAATTTTTTACGACCTATCAGGGAATGAGACACACTCCTCTCTGCGTGTGTCTGTCTTTGTGAGGGTAGTAATTCAAGACACAGTCAATTAGAGATTAGCGCTGCTGGTTTACAGTCTTCCTAAGGACAGGGTATGGCATATTTTCATTACATTTGATTACAAGGTTAATATGAGGGCTTGCGGCAAACGAATCTCCCTGGATTACAGGCAAAACTAATGATCAGCTCCTCCAAGCCTTTGATGAAAGAAAGAACACAAACACACACACACACAATGCAAACAAAGATTGCTGCATGTGAGAAGCGTGTCATCAGTCAAAAAAGAGGGCTGAATGAACTAGCACAGTGTTTGACAGATGAAAAAAATGGACACCAAAAGTTGAGAATTACACATTTGCCTATACATGGCTGCTTAGCTGGCTGTTAGTGTGTTTGCATGCCTGACTGCCAGTTTATCTGAGTGTCCTCTTGTCTCGTTTTATTCCAACATGTTTTGACAACTGTCAAGCATTTACCATTTATGTATTTGCCATATTAACGTGCCGCATTCTCTTAATACTTAATACTGCATTTGAAGGATCTGCCTCTACTTTATGTACCACCACTAACATGTTTTTGAAGCCTTTTTACTGTTTTAATCACCATGATCTACTAGTCAAATAATCAAAGCAAGAGTACAAGGGAATCATTTACAAAGACAAATATTATCATGTTAAAAATAAGAGTCGTGAAAAACTAAAACTAAACTAAAGCCAGCGTGATAATGATGCCAAAGCAGAATGGTAAATGGTAAATGGCCTGTATTTGTATAGCGCTTTACTAGTCCCTAAGGACCCCAAAGCGCTTTACACAACCAGTCATTCACCCATTCACACACTGGACGTGCCAATGCCAAAAGTGCCATCCATCATCGGCTGTTTGAAGCTGCGTCAGACCATACACAGTACAAAAGACAGAGCCACTGTTACATCGTATTGGTTATGAGCCCATAAAGTCTTTGGGAAAGTGTTTACCCAAGTCAAAGAGCACATGATCGGGGGGGTGTTTTTTCTCATAGATTTCTAGGCAATCAGAAGCTTTTTTGCAACTAGGAGAGTCTGCCCCTGCTGGTCATTAAAAATAATGCAGCTCTACTCTTATTTTCCCTTTTTTAGACCCCAAACCCATCATTTATACATTCAAAAGCACATAAATCTAAAGAAACCCCAGCGGTAACATTCGTTCTCAAGGTACCGCATTCACAAACTTGGGTGTTCATGTTGGCCAGCCGCCCAGCAGGGTGACGACAACTCCCCATGAGCCTTTTACAGCTGAAGGGTAAAAACCTCCACATCAACACTGGCACAGGAGCAGAAGAAGCCAAAACATAAAGCGAAACCAGAGTTTTAGTCATTGTACAAAACATGGAAATAGCTTCCAGGTTGGAAAATGAAGCCAATGTGGAAGTGCCTTAAACCTGCACTCTATCTGAAGGAGACGATGATACCTGTGGTTGAGGGGAAAAAAGAAACATTTCCAGTCCTAAAGGGAAAACAATGTTCCATCTTGACCTCTTTAAAGACTTGAGATTATGGACTCAGGCACTGATTTTGACTAAAAAAATGAATAAAAGATTATTTTCCTAAAATGTAGGATTACCTGTGGAAAGAAACTCCTAATAACTTCTCAATAACTTCCTTTTATTTTTTTAGTTTTTTTTAATTACTGCTCACCAAGATAGTGACAGCAGAAATACTTCTCTCAAGGCTTCAGAACACGACTTCAGAAACCAATAAATGAAATCACAGGAGTTAAATCCATCTTTGATACTGTCTATGAGATACTCTCATCTTTTCAAGTTGATACACCTTATTTATTTTATACCCAATTTCTAAATCTATTTGAACCATAAACCATAGGAGCTCCTGGGGTGGCTGTGGTTCAGGAGGTACCAACTGGAAGACTAGTTGCGCCTACTCCAGGCTGTGTGCTGAAGTTTCCTTGAGCAAGTTACTGAATCTCGATTTGCCTCATCCATGAGCATGAGTGTGTGTGACTGTTAAGAGAAGGTGATTATATAGAAAAAAGTGTTTGTATGAATATGTGTTATTAATCTCTGCCTCTCTTCCACAGCATGTCTTTTTTCCTGTCTTCCTTCTCTCAACCCAACTGGTTGAATTAGATGGCCCCGCCCCTCCCTGAGCCTGGTTCTCCCAGAGCTTCCTTCCTGTTAAAAGGGAGTTTTTCCTTCCCACTGTCACCAAAGTGCTTGTTCATAGGAGGCCGTATGATTGTTGGGTTTTTCTCTGTATGTATTATTGTAGGGTCTACCTTACAATATAAAGCTCCTTGAGGCGACTGTTGTTCTGATTTGGCGCTGTATAAATAAAATTGAATTGAATAGTGTGTGACTGAGTGAATGAGGCTTGTAGTAAAAAGCATTTTGAGTGCTCAGTTAAATAAGAAAAGCACTAAGTACCAATCTAACCTTTATCACTCAAACTGAAAACAGCACAAACTGAAATTGTGGCTGCATCCATCTTGCTAGCATGGAGCCCATGTTTAAAGTCATATTCATGTTAAGTTTGATAACAATAAGCACTAGCCAGCGAAAGCTGCTGGTCATACCATATATGGTTAATAACACGATTAGATTGGGAATTAAAATATAGCCAATCTGACCTTTCGACTGCAGTAGTAAAAACTGACCAACTGACTCTTTGGAATCTAAGTTCTCACTTTCAAATGACAGATAGTGTAACTTGTTATTGTCAAAGTTGCATGGTCTTGCTTCAACACATTGTTAAAGCAAGAATTGTTTCATTGTTTTGTCATTTAGCTGAGAGACGATAAAGACAACAGACCATAAATTCTGATAATGATCACCCCTTTAAGATGCTTCCATGCTTGTAAACTCTACCAATACATCTCCACCCAGGCCCCAACTTTCCAATACACATGTAGAGACGCAAAAGTGCTTGAGTGTACGCTCAAGATACTCACACCCTGCCCCTGAGTTCTCAATGTTGTGGAATAAAAACAAAAATAATTCTTGTGGGAGCCACATAAACAGCTGGATCATATCTGGGCTTAAGAGCACCGCTCACTCATTAACACTCGCACACACAGACACACACACGCACAAGAAGGTTTAGTCCCTGCATGCCAACAAGGTCGCATGAGGCAGCTGAACAATAGCAACCAATTTTTTGTGAATTTCATTGTCCGAATTTTTTTATTTAGTGGAGACCTTTTTCCAAAAGAAAGAGTAGCAGGTTTTGTTTCTTGTGTATAAGAAGACATCATGCCTGTCCGAGAGGAATTAGCATCTCGATTCCCTGGTCTGGGGCTGAAATTCCAAAGCTGTGAATCAGAACCGGCTGCTTTTGCTGCAGCCTCGGGGAAAACAAGGAAAATACTGTATGAACATTTAAATGGGATTAGAATGAGCAGGAGTTATGTGTTTGCAAGTGTGTGTGTGTGTGGAGAAGGTGGAGGTGTAACAGTTCAGAAAAACCTGTTTATTTGCGTCTGAAGAAAATGCACTGCTGCTGCTGCTGCTGCTGCTGCTAAGTGTGTTAGATTAAAAGAAATCACCGGCCAAAGTCACAACTAGCCTTCGACCGCACACTTTTTAAGTAGCCTCATAAATCAAGACTTAATTTTTTCTAGACGAGAGGCGAGTCCAAACTAGCAAAAGACTCTAGCGGATGGACAGACATTGTATTTATGTGTTCTGGAGACGTTACAGGTGATTACGCGCTGCCGAACTCTTCCAACCATCACGTAATGTTTAACTGACCCTAATGAAAGAGCAACAAAAGAATAAACAAAGGTGCAAAATGATGCATGCATTAGATGGAAGACGGTGAGCTCAGTGCTCCTGCTGCTGTTAACGATGCTGCATGTTTGTCTGCACACGTGAGTGTGTGTGTGTATGTGTGAGCGTGTTTCTTATCAACTCAGACAGCAGCTTTCGAATGGTGATGAGTAATGTTAGAGCTGCTTCGGGTTAGACAGGCATTCTCCTCGGGTCTTCTCATTTCTGACCTCTCTTCAACTTGTTTTCACTGCTGCTGTTAAACAACGTCTCTCACACACACTCACACACACACACACTCACACTCTTTCCACACTGATTAATTAGTAGCCGGCTCCGACTGACTCACCGTTCTTTCACTTCTGTTCATTTTCCCCCACAGTTAGAGCATTTTGGTTTGGTGGGTTTGTATGCTTGTGTGTGCTTGTTTCACTCACCTGTGCAGCCTGTGGTTCCCTTGCGTACAGAGTAGCCCAGGTCGCAGTGACAAATGAAGGATCCCTTGGTGTTCTCGCAGTTCCCGCTCAGACAGATGTTCGGGTTTAACTCGCACTCATCCACATCTATGAGGTGAGGTAAGAACAGAGCGATGCCATTTTAAAAAATAAAAATCAAGAACTTGCTTAAAATGAATACAATAAAGGAAAGGTTAATGGCAGTTAATAGAGATGAATTCGCTTTTGTATGTTCAGCCAGCCAAAAAAATGGTTTTAAATAAGCTATAACATGGGTGTTAGGAAAGCACAAAAAATGACATCATGAGCTACACTGAGGCTTTAAAACATTTACTTTAAATAAATACAGCAATAACAGTCAGCTTGTGCAGATCCATTTAGAAGTCGGTTCTTTGTTTTCTCACTCAGTGGAACCAGACGTCTAAATGTCACACATTCCTCCGGCTAACACAATGTTCACTATTTTATAAATCAACAACAGCACTTGCCCCGTTCTCTCATACACAGACTCATTGATCTGAGTCATTTAAGACTTATTCTCATGACTCATATCTTGGATAACCCTGAAGATGCTCATTATGTAGTTTCAGTAAATGCGAGAATCCCCTGGATCTAATAAGCGCAGAGCTACAATTGCAGTGTTTTATTTGGGCTATAAAAAGAACGTCCGTTACCCAGGCAGGTCTTCATATCCTCGGATGACATGAAGCCATCAAAGCACAGACACTGATAAGTCCCTGGTGTGTTTGTACACTGGCCCCCGTCACAGATGTCTGGGCTTTCTTCACACTCATCGATATCTGCAGATTGGAGAAAGCAGAAAGGAAATAGGAATAGAAAAGAGAGGGACAAGAGGGAAAGAAAAAAAAACATATTTTAAAGCTAGGTATGCAAACAATGAGGGAAAAGCACACATCAGCTTCAAAGAGGAAGTCAGGACTGAATTTACTTTGTCTCTCATAAATAAGCAAGTTCAATTCAGGACAGCACTTCTGCAAGAAACTGAACAGTTCTCTCCAATTAACCCCTCTATTGCCTGGATCTCTGTCTGTAAATCCGTCTCTGTTAATTAAAGGAATAAGCATCACAGGAGTGAGTCTATAAGCAGCGCCTGAAACCTGCACTCATTCTCCAAAAAAATTCTGGCACCATAACCCGGCTCAGTGTGAGCTTTCTTTAAACATGTGCCAGCCAAGTCACAGCCACGTCTTTGTATTGTACATGCAGGCTTTTTGATGTAAACACAAAAATTTAGGGTATTTTCTTTACATTTTCCATGCAGTGTACAAAAAATGCCAACTGTAAGACAACAACAGACAGGTAACGCAGCTACTCACCAGTACAGCTTCTTAGATCGGGCATCAGGGCGTACCCAGATTGGCAGCTACATTCATAGCTCCCCTCTGAGTTGGTGCAGAAAGTCTCACAGCCACCGTTCTCAATGGTACACTCGTCAATGTCTAAGCGGCAGACAAAACACACATACTGTTGGCAAAAATCGAAATAAAATCTATTCTTTAAAACACAGTCACGCGACAGTCAGAACATACCGACGCACTCCAGTCTGTTCTCAGTAGATTTGTATCCTGTGTCGCAGGAACACTGGTACCGGCCGATCATATTCACGCACTGACCATGCTTGCACAGCCTGTCGCTCAACTCACATTCATTGATGTCTGTAAAGACAAAAAAACATCATATTAGTTCATTTCTCAACGACTGCAAGAATGTCAGCATATAGGAGAGCACATTGGCCCAGAGTTCATGTCTGCCCGTCTATCTAAGGACACAAACGCTCTCTAATGAGCCCACACACAGCATGATCCAAGTCAATCCAAGGATCCAAAGAAAATACAGTAGAAAGGGCCTAATGTGCAGTAATCAATGAAGGGAGAAAAACAGGAAAGAGGAAGAGACTCTCTTCTCTCTCAACACTCACCTAAACAGGCCGATCCGTCGGGGGCGACCTCGTGTCCCTCCGGACACGCGCACTGGAAGCTGCCCTCTGTGTTCATGCACTCACCTCCTCGACACAACAGAGGGTTTCTCTCACACTCATCGATGTCTGGGGATGGCAGAACACACAGTAGACACAATGATGCAAGTACAGCCATTCAGCGCTAGCCATCGGCAATCGAGGCAACATTAGTCTGTGCACGTGTTTGCTTCACCATAGAAACCCACCGGACTGACAACTTCAAAAGTTCTGTTTCCATTTTAACAAAGACCGTGGGACTGGCAGTCACAAAGTACTTGTTATATCTCAGTCAATATAACGGCATGATTACGTTATTTCAGTCAGCCTGCAAACCCATTCAGTACCACCAGTTTATGATTGTAGTTCTGCCCACATTATTTCCACTTCCAGCTGCTTTTTTGCCACAGCAGTAAATTTTGCTTTGCCAATTTCTGGCTAATTACGGCTCTTCACCGACAAAATTATTGACTCTCACCATTTTGTTTGTATGACTTTTCCAAGATATTTAATCAAACGGCATCAAAAGGCAGACCAGAACAGAAATAGACCATTTTTTCACTAGAGTATTAGAACTTGAAGCTTCAAATAAAATTCATTTTGGTTGGGCAGCTGATTGTGTGCGGGTCCTTCGCGTGCAGGTCAAGTATAGCATGTAATAAAGAGCTATTATTTTTAAGATTTTATGGACCAGCTTTGTCAAGCAGTTGTGACCACATTGGGCTGCCCAGACTAGATGCTTTCAACACCCCGCGGGGACTGAAATGAAGTGAACTAAACTTTCATTTCATTTCGATTACATCATCTTCTTCAACAGTGAGGTCCTGGTCTGGCATACAAGCCTAGGCACCTCATCCAGAGATTATGACCCATGGGGGGAACGTGAAGGAGGTGGCAGGCCGTCACTATACTTTTCAACCTGGCTGTTCTGCACTCAGACATTGTCCCTTTAACAGGGTATATAAGAGAGCTGTTAAGGACATCAAATTACTCAGTTATGTCCTGACAGATGAAATGATTTCACATGAAAGCATGCTGTCGTCTCTGCATATTACTGAACCGGATCATATGAAGATGAGGGGGTATGCATAGTCTGAATCCTCAGGTACTGCTATGTGGGGATTCAGTGCTCACCCATGCAGTTTTTCATCATCATGAAGCCACTCTCGTATCCTTCAAAGCACTCGCACTCAAAATCTCCAGGCGTGTTCATGCAGGTGCCCGGTCCGCACAGGTCCGGTGAGATGCGGCACTCATCGATGTCTATAAGAAAGGAACAGAACAATGCAGCAAGTTAGATATTATCCATAAAACTGCACTAACATTCACGAGTAAAGAGAGCATATTTAATGTATTTATTTATCGTAATATAAGTAAAAAATACATAAAATAGAAAATTTATTTTAAGCGGAGGGCAAATTAACATATCAAAGCACAGAACGCTTAAAAATAGTCGACTACATGAAAGTCAAAGTATACAATAAGATTGAAGGGCCAATGAAAGCTAAAGTTCTGATCCCTTTTGACTTGAATCCACATTTTGAAACACTTAACTCAAACCATTTGGGCTGGGATTCCCCTCATATGGGGTTAAAGGGTCCCAGATATCATTTACTCAGTCTGGGCCTATAAATTATTTCAGAATAACAAAATAGAACTTAAAGGCATTTAAACCTAAAGTGATGTGTGCACATTTTAACAGTGTTGCAATGTAGCTAACCAGACTGCAAGGACCGGCTCCAACAAGTCCCCAAAGCTAGCCAGACTCCCATTAGACTGAATGAGATGAATGGAGGCAATGTCTTTGCAACACTTTGTTGTAATTAGTGCTGGCAGAGGGATTCAGAGAGAGCGGAACTGATGAAGGATGGTTAGACTTGCAGAGACATAATGGAGCAGCTGACATACTCCAGTCAAAAATAGAATTTTAATTGTAGCTAAAGATTATTTTTATTACAGATTAGCTGTCAAAAAAGTTCAGTAAATCATTCTTTCATATATGTGAGAAATACTGAAACATGCTGATCAGTGTGTGACCAGAGCCCATCAAGTAATCCATTAAGAAACTATCTAAGAGGTTATTTTACATTGAGGAGGAGATGTTGCTCCTAAGTAATGGGTATTGTTTGTGGAAGCCAGCTGAGGGGCAGCCAATCAGAAGAAAGCAGAACGCTTAAATAAGCAAATGCCCTACAGACGCTCGCTGTTTAAATATAGAGGTTGAATCAGAGGTTGAACAGGGCGGGCCATTTATATGGATACACCGTAATAACATGGGGATGGTTGGTGATATTAAAGTCCTGTTTGTGGCACATTAGTATATGTGAGGGGGCAAACTCCTCAAGATGGGTGGTGACCATGGGGGCCATTTAGAAGTCGGCCATCTTGGATACAACTTTTGTTTTTTCAATAGGAAGAGGGCCATGTGACACATCAAACTTATTGGTAATGTCACAAGAAAAACAATAAATGGCCCATCCTGTATAAACTACAATAGTAATAAATTAAGAATCAAAAAATATTTGCTTTCATGCCTTGACCAAATGATATGACCAATCAGCTTCAGTTCTACTCACCAGTACAATTCCTCTCATCAGAGTCCAGAGCATAGCCGTTATCACAGCGACAACGAAAGCTACCAATAGTGTTTCTGCACCTCCCATTGGAGCACAGCGTGCTTATCATCCTACATTCGTTTATATCTGAGGTGCAGAACAGAGAGATTAAAGACACAGGTGAGAAGTAGTTGATGCAACAACCAATAGCAGTCTTTGCTATTTGTGAACAGTGCCACACCTTTAAGGAAGGGCCTGCCGTTAATGAAGTCACCCCTGTGCGAGAAGCCTCGGCCCCGAGGACAGAGCTGGTTAAATTCCGGAGTGCCTTTTTCCGGGCATTCATCGCATTCAGGGCCCCAGGCCACACCCACTGAGCAGCAGCAGGCATCTACACGGTGCCGCCCCGGGATAGGAGTCCCGCAGCGCTCATCCTCATGAGTGAGGTAGCACTGCTCCGTGCGCAGGTCTGGATGTCACAAACACACATTTAACATGTATTTGATATAAGACTATGACGCACTATAGATTGCACAAGTATAAAGGACAGCTACTACCGATGCACATCCTGCCACTCATGTCAACAGTCATTCCTGGAGGACACTGGCAGTAAAAGGAGCCCGGTGTGTTGACGCATTTGCCATTGATGCACACTCCAGGAAATACCTGACACTCATCCACATCTGAAGGTAAGCAGAGAAAAAAAGCATCATCAATCTGAACATTACAGGAATAAGAGTGGAAGTCTGATTTTCCAGAACCCAGCATCAAAGCAGCACTTACCCTCACAGACGTTTCCTTTGACTCTAGCAAAGCCTCTACTGCAGATTGGATCTAAACAAAGAAGGGCACATAACACGGTCCAAATCAATGAAGTCACTGGTTAAAATAAAAACTATATAACATAAACTCATATCTAAAAAAATCAGCGATTGTCCACCTTTTTCACATTTGGCACAGGGGCTGTTCCAGGCTTCTCCCAGTGTGGCACAGCAGTGGGATTTCAGTGTGGCCCCGTTGATGTTGACCTCACACCGATCATTGATCATCTTCAGCCAGCAAGTGCTCTTAATAGTCTCTGGTTTATCAAACAGACCTCAGAGTTACTAGATAATCAGTTTACATGAAGTAAATTGGATTTGGCTTTATATACAGTATGACACAGTGCATGATATCGTTTACATTCAATTAATCTCCTTTGATCGTTGGAAAAAAAGGAATGTGCTGATTGGCTTGCAAGCACTGGCGTAGCACTAATTTAGGGGCGATGCATTGGGTTAAGGTTCAGCAAAAGTGAAGCAAATTTTCATTTTTCATCTATAATGATCTAATTATAATTGGTAGGACTGAATCAATCCATACTACAGTATCCCTTTTTTTAAACTTTTTTTTCAAATACACAAAAAAATCTATTGGTAATGTATTGGTATAATACTTACCTATGCACTCCAGCCCGGTGCTGTCCAGGGAGCTACCCGCTGAACACAAGCACACAAAGGACCCTTGGCTGTTCACACAGTCCCCATTTATACAAGGGCTAGACTCACACTCATTGACATCTGTGGGACACAAAAATGAGACAACAAATCTGAGACACGGCAGATGCAGCTACACTGCGCCGCACAAGGGAATGAAGGGGTCTCTGACCCTCGCAGACGTCTGTCTCGGGATCAAAGCGAAATCCCGTCGAACACTGGCAGGAGAAACTCCCCGGCGTGTTCCGGCACTGACCATTTTCACAGAGCAGCCGGTTCATCAGACACTCATCGATATCTGAAATCACAGACAGGGACGCGTGACGACACTGGCTTTTGAGATCAAAGCTGTAGACAAGGACATTACAGAACAATCCACCCACCAACACAGCTTTTCCCTGTCAGGTCTACTTCAAAACCTTCATTGCAGGTGCATTTGTACGTCCTCAGCATGTTCTCACATACTCCGTTCTGACAGATGTCAGGGTCGAGGGCACACTCATTAATATCTGCAAAAACAATAAACCGCTGAACATATCTGCAGGAAAGAAAACCAACAAACTCTAAAAAAAACCCTCTTAAATATGCGCAGCACCACTTGGTTTCAAGGTTGTCAGTGGTTTGAGCTTATGTATTACATTACCTCGTCCATCACCGGTCGTTCCGATGCCAGTGGGGCACAGAGCCAGGAACTCGGCTACAAACACACACACCACAATTTGCTTGAAAAAAGCAGCAACAACAGCAACAGGAGTAATATCACATTTGCCAAAAGCCATTTAATACCATGTCATTATCCATTTACACGCTTTCTCATTTAGCCTAGATGTGTACAAAACAGGCTCTTAATGTGGTGCAGCTCTGGCATCTTTTGATACCGAAACCTTAATTGGCACAACTAATGAGAAGTGACTGGATTATGTGTGTGTGTGTGTGGTTGTGGACATGGGTTTGTGTGTGTGTTTGGTGGCTGTCAGTGTTTCCAAACTGCGGGAATCACCGTCAAACAACTTAACTTCATATTTTTGTGAAATCTAAGCTGGCATGCAGAGGAGATGCAGTGTTTCGTTTGGTCATCCTCACATCAACGGGTGTGTTTCGAATTATGAGCAAACTGTGTCTGTCTGCGTTTGCATCTGTCAAGCAGCAGGAGGTGGTTCTATATGTGTAAAGGTTGGGGAAATTTGAATAGCCGTACCAGAGCTTTGTGGTGGGCACGGTTGGCAGGGCTCTCCGTAGGCGTATTCTGTGCTGGCACAGCAGCACTCCGACTTGGTCACAGCCCCAAAGAGAGGCTTAACACACTGCCCTCGCTTGTAGCCGCCGTAACAAGTACTGCGCATGTGCGTGTCTGTTTGAAACAAAAATAAGACAGACAGCATGTGTGTGAGAAACCGAGATGAGGAAAGAGATCTCGAAAGAGACCGAAGACCAAGCAAAAGAGAGAGAGCGAGAGAAAGGCAGGAAAGAGGCCGCAGCTCCATAAACAACAACACTGGCAAAACAAATGGTTGTTCTCTTTTCACAATATCCAGGGATTTCAGGAATTCTCTTGCACTGATATCATTCTGACAAATGTTCACATAGACCAAACAACAGTGTTTCGACATTTCTCACACAAAGAGATATCATTTATGAAAATGCAAAACAAATCTTTCAAAGGGCTCCTCCGTGGGACCGGAGCAGAAGGAGAGACAGAAAGTTCTTTGAGTGCTGATCAACATGTGCTCAGTAACTGCAGTAAATGTGCAGGAACAGCACAGGTTGATGGTAAAGGTTAATATGACGTGAATACTCTCTGCTTTATCACGTTCATCTTTGCTGAATTTTAGTACAGAATGGGAAAAAATATGTACGCTTGCTGGTAAACATCTGTAGACAGTTGTGGGATTAACCCATCTTACAAGTATGTTCAGTCTGTGCTTTCAGGTGCTTCGAAAAGTGGAACAAACGCTTCCATCACCGGCTTGTCCTTTGTTGGTTAAAACGGTCACATGTACTGAAGTCTTCGCCAAAGCACTTAAAGTTCTTTTACTTATTTCTTTCTTAATGTGCTGGTTGTTCCTATTAAATATGAACAAATTTTCAAATATTGACATCATGGTATGTACAAGTAATCAAAAGCAAATTTTCAGTCTGCTCTAAACAGTTTCAGACAATGTTTTCTGTTCTTGGACTTGTGCAGTACAAAGTCTGGAGCCAACCATCATTTTTCATATTTTTCTTACAAAGAGCCAGATTTCTTGTATTTTTTTTAAAGTGTTCTTGAGCAGTAGTTGTCCAGTCTTAATGGAGGTCTTACAGAGATTTCTTTGAACATTGGCTTCTTTTTCACTCTACACTCCTGTTTATGTGTTGTTTTCTTTTTTGTTTGGTTTGGAGATAAAGTATCTGAATTTCAGGAGTGGGACCTCCAAACACGCTTATCTATATATGATCCCCCAGTTCGACAAGGTTTTCGTGCCCCAGCCTCCCTCCCCTTTTCGATTCTTTCACTTCTTCACCTCTATGTAGTACATGGGGATCAGCCAGGCCCAGGAGCCGCCGCCAGTCCCCTTCGAAGCATACCGCAGCTCCAGGACGTGGGCCCAGCGAGTGAAAATGCACATACGAAATAAAAAAATGCACCTCAAGGGTTGAACCAGTGTTGTGTCTACACATAACAGACAACTTAGCAAAGAGACAATTTTAAAGTGTATCTTTATGCACCTTGTTACTAGCAGTCTATCAAATATACAATCTACAAAAAAAGTGAAAGATAGTAAAGTTTAATGGGTAAAAAACTGTTATTCTTCACCAACAAGGTGATTTCCATATATAGCCAAGCACTTTTCATATCTTGGTATGCTGTGCAGATGTTCTTAGAAACTTGAGGAAGTGAATGAACTTTCCTCAGAAACAACTTCAGTGAAAAGGTGGCTGTCAAGAAGTCATTATTGAGGAAGGGGTACAGGTATGCCAAATTACACAAGAACTGGACCAAAAATCTGGACCAACAGGTATTTGGGAGTGATGAGTACAAATCTGAAACTTTAGGTTTTTTGGTTCATCGGTAAGTACAAACGTCAAGAGGTACAACAGTCATGGATTGGCCTCCCAAGTGCCCGGACCTCAAAGCTGTTGAAACAGTGTGGGATCATCTTGACAGAGTACAGTCCAAAAGGTAGAAGAACTTTGAAAGAAGAGCTTTGAATGTCCTTCAAGAGGCCCAGAGAACTATTTCTGGAGATTACTCAAAGAGATTACAAGAAAGCTAAATAAGAGAGTTCAGGCTGTGTTGAAGAATAAAGATGGTCACACCAAATATTGACTTATTAGAATTGTACAAACTCAACTTTTTGCTTTATTTTTAAAAAAAGAAGAAAAAAATGGTGGGATTATTCTTGACTCTTGATCACGCAATTCACTCTAGTTCCATGTACTCACCAACACAGACCCGTCCATCCAGGCCCACTGCCATCCCGGCCATACACTCACAGCGGAAGGATCCCTCAGTGTTGACACAGTGGCCGTTCATGCACATGCCCGGAGTCTCACATTCATCGATGTCTACAAATAGAGACAAGAAAAAACACTTCTGTATATATCTATATCAAACTATATACCTTTCTCTTCACAATATTACGAGGTAAGAAGATAAAACAGATTGAAATAAATAACTGATTAAAAAAATGCAGCCACAACTCCTAAAATTTCATCTTTGACTTCAGCTAAGAAAACGTTCTGTGTTCTCTTTGTTTTCTCACTGTGTTACAATAATTACGATAATGAGCATACATAAAGCATGCATGCTGAAGTCTGTGTTTATGAACGTATGTGTATGATGTGTATGTGTGTGTTCTGTTTGGGTGTCTTGGAGGACACACAGACTGCGGAGAGAGACAATGAGGCCCCAGGGCCCCTTCAGACTACACATTTCATTAATGGCTGCATAGATCAGCACATTTCAGCCACACTCTACTCTCCTGTTTATTTATTCTGTAATGACTTAACCAGGTCAGTGTCTCTGAAATCAAACGTCTGTGTCTGAGACCATGAAACTCTAGTTGCCATCTAAGGTTCGACATAACTTCGGATGTTGGCATATACAATAGTTGTTGGCTATTACAGCATATTAAAGCACGTAACAAGAAAAAGCCAAATCGTTTTTTCTTCTTTGCACTCAACAAGTTTAGAGCGGGCTGTCTGCTGAAATCTCAAAACAGGCGGGTCCCAACTATCCAACTATGTCCAACTGGCGTGCAAGGAAGCAAAGGGATTTTTCCAAGGCTTTTTAGGGGGATTTTTTGCCCTGTGTGTTAAGAGTCATATAACAGAGCTATTAACATGCCAGAGAGGTAGTCATCCTCCAAGCTAGGCGAAAATGCAGTCAAGAGAATATCTTACTCAAAATACATTCTGCTGATGCTTCACTTTGTGGGCTTTTGGACAAACGTACCTACACACATGCGTCCGCTGGTGTCGAGATAGAACCCAGGTTTACAGATGCATCTGAAGCTCCCATCTTCATTGATGCACAGTCCATTGAGGCACATGTTCCTGATCAGACACTCATCCAGGTCTGTGGACAAAGAGGAACTAAATGATTTACCCTAGTTTACTCTAGTAATAATTATTTTCAGTGATTGTGCATGATTTCACCCATTATGGTTCATGCTTCCACCACCTCTAACATATCCATGGTCGATTTGTCATAAATACTAAAGGAATCTTTACCCCATAGAGTAGTAAGTGACCAACATGAGAAGTTAACAGACCTTGACAGTTTTTGCCATCTTGAGAAATTTCAAATCCAGCATTGCAGACACAGTGGAAGCTGCCTTCAGTGTTCACACAGCGGCCATTGTTGCAAATACGACCATTGGCCACACACTCATCCAGATCTGGCAGGGAAAAAAGAAACAGATAGCACAATAAACATACACACTCTTAAAGTGCGCATATGTTGCATGTATGTAAATGTGTAACCTCGGCACTCGGTTCTGGTTGAGGTCGACTGGAATCCAGCAGGACACTGACAGATGTAAGAGCCATCTGTGTTCACACATTCTCCGTGCGCGCATGGGTTCTTCTCGCATTCGTTATCATCTGGAAAGCAAGCATGAAATTTAACAGCCAAACGCATGCACCTTGAGTTTTGTGTTAAGAAAACTCGTCAGAACTCACCGATGCACTCTCCCCTTCTGTCCAGCCTGAAGCCCATGTTGCACTCACAGCGATATCCAACGCCTGGCGTGGGGATACATCTGCCATTCAGGCAGAGGTTACGAAAGGCCTGGCACATATTGGTGATATTCTGGGTTTGGATAATTACGGGACCTGATAGAACAAAATCACGCGAGCGTTTCGTCAAAACGTGAGGTAATATAACGAAAAATCGTATTTTTGTTTAGTTCAACATCTTAATTTACAGGAAGTGTAGCCAACACACCTGTTTCTGGCATATTACACATATGTAGTTTTACATTGCCAGATAAATCTGAACACTGCATTAGTATAATAGTTGTGCAAAACAGTATGTTGGAATTTTTAAAGCCAAAGATTTTGGACATGTTTAATATAACTCTAAATACTACTATGCAGTTGTGTAAGGATGGTTTCTTTGAGAAAGGACACTCACTGCCATTCATTTTTTAGTTCAACGGTACCGGTTGTTTGTATATCAAAAGTTGGATGTTGATGGCAATCCAAGATCAATTGCAGGTTGAACATGCAAACATGAAGCAATCACGGGCAGAAAGCTGGGACATACCTGGCCTAGGTATAGGTATAGGTTCTACAGGTGGTCTAGGATAATCAGGCTGCACAGGTTGGACAGGGACCTTGATTGGAATTTGAGGAATGTCAGGCCCAGGATATGGAACCGGGTAGATGTTGGGTATGTCAGGGCTCCCTGGGACACGATCAGGTATCGGTGCACTGGGTATCTGAATGCACAGTTTCTGGTGCTCTTCTATAACAAGCATATTTGAAAAACAGATAGAGGTTAGCTCTGAATATGTGTGTACAAGTGAGTTTGTTTGTTAACTTGCATTTTATTCTTTGTAAAGTTTGTTTTTGTTGTTTTCATTGTAAATCTCCATAGATTCTCACAGATTTATTACATTTTTATTAAGAGCACTGATTTTGAGTATAATTAAATAACAATGCCACAAAGATCACAATACTTAAGCCATGTGAATGACTGCACCTGTTCCACGAATGGGGCACATTTCAGGGGTGGACCCATCAGACCAGCAGCGTCCACTATCACAGCAACACTGCATTTTGGTCAACAGCTGTGAATTTTGGTTGGCGCAGCGCCCGTTCAGCAGGCTGGCGTAGCAATACCCACCACGAGCATCTGTGGGAAACGACACAGCAGGAAGTCGGTTAAACTAACCGCGCCGCATGGAATATGGCATGTGCTGTCTGCGTGTTGAGCAAATTGGCAAGAGTACAATCAGAAAAAAATGGTTGTTTTTGCTTCAGATTTTCCATCATTTGGAAGGTGGAAGCCACTTCCAATAGTCCTCATTTCCTATTTATATGAACCCTTCCTTCATCCTGCAGTTTTTGGCACTGTGTGCCAGCATGACTCACACTCAAGTTGCGCATTAACATAAATATATCATGTTTTGTTTCACACCCAGACCATCCGGGGCAGACTTCATGTGGAGAAAATGACAACCTAAACTACAGATCGCTTGCTGCAGTTCGACAAGATGTCAGGCACAGAACTGCTCGCAAGCAACCACGAGGTCTTAAGGGGGTCGGGCGAGAAGTGTGACTGCATGAGAAACAGACGAAAATGTTTTGGGCAAAAGTTTTCTGGAAAACGAAACACACAGACATTCCTTCCTCAGGAACACGCTCTCCTGGGGGGGAGTAATGTGACTGCATGGTTGCATATGTTTGTGCGTGTGTGCTGTATGCACGTGTATGTGTAAGAGGCTGCTCTGACCTAATTTTTTTCCTGCTCTGGTTTTAGGGCGAAAGTGAGCTTAACTAGGAAGCATTCGGGAGTTTTCTTTACGAAGACGCACATACATTTAGCGTTTTCCAGCTGTGTAGAAAGTCACCTGGAAATAAGACTTCATTTTACTTCTCTCATCACGTGCTCGCCACAGCTTGAAGAGAGTTTAACTCAACAAGTGACTATTGACCTAAATTCTACCAGCTGGAACTTTGGAGAGTTTCCTTTCTCTGCTTTCAGTGCCAAGAAGAACCAAAATAGAGTGGAAAAAGGAAAGAGAATGAAGCAGCATCTTTTGCTTTGTCTCCTATTTTGTCATGCCTAATAATGACTGCAACTATGAACCAAAGCAAATCACACACAATGAAACTTGCAGCTCTTTGGAGTGGGAAAGGGGACAGGTGGACTCACCTATACACCTGGATCCATCCACTGAGGTATAAAAGCCCTGGGGACATTTGCAGAAGTAGCTGCCGACAGTATTAGAGCATTCACCCACACCACAAATACCTGGAATGTTTGAGCACTCGTCCAGATCTGCGAAAGAGGAGAGGAGAGGAAAGTGAAAACTATCTTGAAATGTGAATTTCTCCAAAACTAGAGCATGCGTTGGCAGGAACAACGGAAATGAGGCATTGTCACAGGATATCAAATCCAGGGACCTCCGTACCTCTTCTGTTAGCACCATTAAACACCAAGCGCACACCATGGAGCACAAAAGTCTGCAGGAATAGCGCTGTGACTTCGACACATTTGAAATATTTCTTACAAAGTGCAGAAGTTTTCCAGTAATTATTTCTGGGCATTAAAATAGCACACATAAAGTAAAGAAGTGCCCGATTACCTTTACCTTTCTCTGAGCTTAGGCCTTGAAATTATTACATACACGCCTAACAGACAATACATTTCACAGGATCGATTTAGGCCTATATTTGTGGACGAGTAATAAAAATTTTCCAGCAAAAGCATTAAAATCCATGTGAGTCCCACAGCAGAGGGAGAAAAACGTGTTTTTATCAAGTAATCCTGAAACTGAGTCTAATTAGGATTCATGGTGCAGATCAACCATGTTGATTACAACTGACAGCAATAATTAATGCTAATAACGAATTTTAATAAGGTGAAACATTCAAAGCAATAAAACAGAAGTATTGTAAAGAAGAGACGTAAGTTAAAGATGAGTATTTCAATAAAACGAACACAATATTAGCCTCCCAAATCTAATGTCCATACCAGACTGAGTTAGTCTGGAGCAGCAACTTACATAGTCTAGCTTTAACATTTGTATAGAAGGGGGAAAATTCTTTTCAAAATTCATCAGCATTTCTTTCAAACATCAAAATTGAGTGTTACATGGGGTTACTGAGAGAAACCAGAGCGCTGCTTTGCTTTAATTAGGCTTTTTTCAAGGGAAGGGCAAAAATGTGGCTTATGTGTGGTCTTTCCTTACAAAGTAATAATCAGACTACCACGACTGAGGTGAAGTTAACCACATCTTGGCGGATGTGGCTTTTAACTGTCTCAACTTTTACGGATTTAAAAAATATCCGAAAGTCTACTCTGTCATTCAAGCTGACACCGAAAACCAGACAGTTCATGGCTTCACTGTTGCTTACCTTCACATTTCTGCGAGATCTCGTTGAACTTGTGCCCAGCGGGGCATTTACATTCAAACGATCCAACAGTGTTGATACAATTTCCGCCTTGACAGATGCCAGGGATGGCCTGGCACTCATCCACATCTGTACATGAATATCACAGAATTAATACTCTAACACAGACATTATTGTGGTAAAATAAACTTAGAAGAGGAGCAGGAAGTTAATACACATGCTGACTGAGTTTAACGCACAAATGTGAACAGCCTTGGATGTACATGGGTCTGTTTTTACAGTCTCTCTCTGACTTTCCTGAGATCAACAGTATGACAAACGAAAAGAAACAGGGGGAGAGGAATTTCTCCAGCAGAATGAACAAAAACTGCAACCAAACTGGTAAAAAAAAACAGGAATGAAGTGAATATAGCAAAAAAAAAAGGCTGACTGTAAAGCATCAGGTTCGATAGATTTATGATCACACGCACATGAAGACTAATGTACATAAAGATATTGCTTGAAAGGAGGGTCATGATGACGCCATTTGTGAGGTGACCCGGACCATCAGGTTTGTGCAGCTTTCTAATCTGTTACTTTGTCAGTGATGCTGATGATTAAATGAAATTCATTTAATGAATGTGACAGACTAAAACGAAGGTCTCAGGCTGGAAACCTACAGGAGGCTGTGACCTGATGCTGTCTCAGAGTACTCCATGTTCCTCTGGGTCCTGGCTCAGGTCCGCCTCCCCTGTGGAGGTTCTGATGTTGTTGGGTCTGGAGCAGGCAGACACAGGGCCGTCTTACCAGAAATGAGCTCTCCCACGTGGCACCGCCACTGACCCGTGTTACTGACTCTGACAGTCCCGCCGCAGCGGGCGTCTGCGGGCATTCCATACACATGTGGGAGGCACTGCCACCCACCCCAATTTAACCCAATTAGAGCTAATCCTCTGGAAAAGGGATGGTGGGCAGAGCTCAGGGGGTGACAGAGGGAGGGGGGTGAAGGCAGACAAGGAGGGAGAAGGAGTTAAAGGAAAAGATGGCAGCAGCAGCACACTACTCAAAGAACGCAGAGGGTAGAGGGAGAGTAACAGAGAAAAAGAAAGATAGGAAAACAGACTGGGAGGCAGAGACACAGAGGAATAGACTTTACCTTGGCATGCCCCGGTGCGGTGGTTTGGTATGAACCCTCTTCGACAGGGGTGAGGCTGGGCTGGGCACATCTCACAGGGGTGACCCCACGCCCGTCCCACTGTGGCGCAGCACAGAGTCTTTGTGCACACAATGCCCGTGAGCTGTCCTTGACACATCTGGTTATTTACTGAGGCAAAGCACGGCCCGGTGCGATAGTCTGCAGAGGTAAAAGGGTGATTTTTTTAAACCCAAAGCAAAAAGACAGGTTGTAAGATTAGGCCGAAAAAAGGTTGAAGCTGGAGCTTAAAATCACAGAATATGAACATTATCCTGAGTGAGTGAGCGAATGGCTGTCTGGCATACACAAACGCTCAAACTCAATGTAATCTCACATGACATCTACAACACACTTAGATTATAAGTGATAAAGGGCCTGCAGAGCAGACGGTAACGCACTCCATAAAGCATGCATTGTATTTTCCTGGCATTTTAATTGGTCTGGCTCTCAGGTGCACTGTTCGTGAGTGTGTGTATGTGTGCGCGTGTCTCTGTGAGTGTGTGTGTGTGTGTGTATGTGAGTGAGTGAAAGAAAGAAAAAAACAAGAGATAGGGAAGAGGTCTGGAAAACCTTTTAAAGTTGTGTGGGCGGCTATGGAGAGCAACGGACACAAGCAAGGACAAGAAAATTCAGTCTGTTGCTTCTATTATATGATCACCGGCTCATTAGTTACCGATGCTACTGCTATTCTGTAAAATGTCACATTTACCATCAGCAGTTTGCTACCTTTTGCGATTTTCTTAATAATCCACAATTGGCTGGCTGGCAAGGGTGTGTCTGTGGAACACAGTAGGTGATTTCCACACTAGCTACTACAGCCTAGAATTAAAACTAAAAGGCTAATAATAAATAACAGAGTGTAAAGAAAGTCCCTCCATCAAGACTATTCATCTCTCCTTCCCTTCAAATCAGATTCCCTAGAGCCGACTGCTTGCTTTATCTAACCCCTCTTTTTTCCACTCTCTCCTTACAAGTCCCAAGGAGTTTACACAATCATTTACTCTTATCAGGTGAAGGCCTGGAAGATGAAGATGGAACAGAGATAGGGGCACAGAAAAAAAGGGTAGGAAGGGGATACATCTTTCCCAAAAGAAGCTGGACATGAGCCAAAGACAAAAATCATTTCCACATTTCACAGCAGACAACAGACAGTAAGGAAAAAGGGAGACCAGTTCCAACAGCGCAGTCGTTTAAAACAAACGAGACATTGTGAGTTTCCCATGTGGACCGGGGCCCAGCCCAGTCCCGTCACGTGCACCCCAGCCTCCACCGTCTCTCTGCCTCTGGCACCAGTACTGTGTGAAACAGAACTGGGTCATCTCTCTTTTTCACTCCCCTCCTGCTCAGGCTCAATTGGAGACCAAATGCTTTTGATTCTTTGTCTACTTCTCCCTCCAACAAGCAGCTGAAAGTAGCGCAGTGCATTTACTCAAGCCCAGTTTGAAAATACTTGTACTTTACTTGAGTATTTCTATTTTGGAAAACCTCCATGAGACACTCCAGGATAATGTCTCTTTCTTGAACAATAATAACCTGAAAGTTACCAAAAAGTCAACAATCAGACTGCAGGCTAAACACAACCCAGTGCGACACTCCCATGTTTTGCCACTTTTGTGTTAATTCCCAGTTTAATTAATTTAAATTTGTGCTGAAGGTTGCTCCCTGATTGCTCATAGGATATGAGAGGCAGCCCACACCTTAGATGCAATCTGAAAGGCAAACGAGGGCTCTACCTCTTCATTGGTTTAATTTTTCATGCTGTAGTACATTCATGGGACCCTTAGCAAAACAAATCCAAGCACACATTGTAACACGACTTCACCTTTTTGCAAAAAATACTATATAATGAAAAAGAAATAACTTACATATGTTGTACAGCAGGGGTGATTCTAGGTTCAAAAGTTTAGGGGGGCTCAGCTCTCAATCATAATGTCAGCAGTTCCTAGTAATTATTATTAATGGAATATGCTGTTTACAAATGTAATCAACCCTTTTCACATTTACAAACCTAAATTTACTTAGATACACATTACAGTGTTACCTTCAAATGCAAACTATTTTAGGGTGGAGCCTTTAGTTAAAGAAGATAAGGAACCATTTGTGCCAAAGGAGACAAGATGAGAAACATACACAAAACATGCAGTGTTTTAATCACATAGAAGCAGCCCACCAAATCATCAGTCACATAAAGTAGCAATATTCAGTACAGACACTGGAAAATCACCCCAGACCTGTACATGAAGCAAACTGGTAACAAAGTTCTTTTACCAGTTCACACAAACCCTTCCTTTATTATGCCGAATCAGCACAGCAGAAGAGTGTTATAGTCTGTCACATCAGTGTAGTGGCAACCATCCTGTTCATGCCATGTTTACAGTGGTATGAGTCCTGTAAAATGCTACCATTCATATCAATACGCTCTGTTTACAATGTCCAGTGGCGTTTTTTAAGTGTCCTACTGCAAAACATGCAAAGCATCCATGAAGTACATGAAAAACTACTTTGAGAAAAATAACTTTTTTTTCCCCAGCTAACTTCACGATTTGCTCCCTCGTTCTTCCTGTCCATCCTCTTCACTCAACTAGCTAGGCAAACAGAAGCTACAGCTTTATAATTTTGGGTGAATTTGTCTACATTTACTCTTGTTTCTTTTTGCTCTCTCTCTTTGCTGTTTTCATTTTGCTCTCTCCCTTTTTTCCCTCTCTATACTCCTCTGTCACTCTTTGTACTATCACCCAAAAGCTAAACATTACAGTGAATAAAAGACATAAACGGATCACTTTCAGTTTATAGCAATATTAAAACTGAATACAGGCTTTTGCTGGACATAGACAGGTAAGATCATTTTAACTTGCTGTCACCTGGATCTGGAGTTGTACTGTAAACAAACACTGAAGCCCAATTCGATCAGAACAGGAATGAACATTTTTTAGCAAACAAAAGTAATAAAGTATATCAGCTCCTCGGCTGGCAACTCCAAATATGTTTTACTCTACGTTAGCTAATATTAACACTATTTAGAGAACAATTTAAACAAAATAGGCACTTTATATGCATAACAATGCAATTATGAGAAGAGTTTGAACTTTTGCTATATTCCAGTTAAAGTGTGTTTTAAATCTGCATCATTGATTTGTGTCATTAGATTACCTCTTCGTCTTCTTTCTGCCGCAGCAATGAAAGTCTTATTAAGCGATTAATGACAAGCCAGGCTGTTGAAGCAGCAACACCTCTGTGTGAGCGCACTGTAACATCATGACATCAACAATACTGGACATAAAACCTGTTTTCATCCTATCCTGTACTGTCATCAATGGAAAAGTTAGGGGGGAAAAGTTATTACTACTATTAATATTTTTTTTAGGGGTGCTCTGATAAAAAACGGGTCTAAACTCACCCATGTGAGTAGTAAATTAAAGCACTTCCAGCAGTTGATTGGCTAGGCACAGCAGAAATAACGAAATATCGAAATAAGTAGGTAGCAGAAAAGCTTGTCAGTATTAAAGCCAATCAATTCATCTATAATATTCTACCCTTCTAACATAATTCATGTTTTACAAGTTATCCTCTAATAATGAAGCTGCCAGTCAAGCGATCACATCTGATTTGAATAAATGTCTCTTCATAACATTTTTATTGGAAAAAGCAGCTAGACTGTAGATAGATAGCAGTGGAAAACAAGTTACACCAGCAACCTAACAAGACACTTGCAAATATGAGATTCCGTAAATGCGAAGCTGTGCAACTTGCTTGCTCTAGCAGAGCTCGCCAGTTCTAATGTGGGTCGGATTTGTGAAACTAAAAAATTTCAGCATTTGCAGTCATTGTTAAAATATGTTGGAGGAGGAAAATGGTTGAGCAGACTGTAACTTCTGAGGAGTGGAGATGTGTACATAACCTTTATTTTCTTTATTGCACAGAAGGACAAGAATGTGATGGTAAAGTAGAAAAGTCCAGGACAAAAACAACTCCACTGCTGCTAACTCAACATCAGCTCTTTGCAAGCATCTGCAAAGACAGCATGCTAACACAAAGCTAGCAAAGAACCCAGAGTGATGGTAGAGCTAAAGGTATGCAGACTTCAGCCCGGCAGCCAGAGCTTGAACTTCAATAAGTAACAAAGGCAGTAATAATTAATCAGGCTTCACTTCTAAAGCTTTAGCTTAGTCAAGACCAACCTGTCCACAACTGGTAAACAATACCAAGCAGGAAAAAACACAACTAGTCAAGTTAGATTCTTTTGCATTGTTAAAGTATTGTATGGTCAGGAGCCAAAAGCTAACAACTGTGAATTGCTATAAAATGGACAATCATGGTAACAATGTAGAATCAGTTGAATAAGGCCCTGGTCACACTGATCTAGAGACCAGTCTGCAACCATCTGGCAATCAATGGTCGTGAGGGGAAAATCAGTATTTCTGCACCAGTTGGCAAAAAGCTATTTTTCGTTACTTTGGTTGCTAGTATACTGCTGCTGTTGTAGCTTGATCAGAATTGACGGATATGTCTACAAACACAAATACTCAAACACACAACTCTCAAGCAATGTGTACATTGCGCCACGCAAGAAACCTCAATACCTGCTTGACATTAGCTTGCTAACTCATCAAGAGTGAGAACATGATGACCTCGATGAAGACCACTAGCCGAAGTGTGCTCGTCAAGCAATAAAGTTGTTTATCACACTTCAAAAATTGCTGACGCTTCAATGTCTTCAAATGTTATCATCTTCTCTAGTCACCTTGAAAGTTGGCAAAGTTGTGCTTAACTCGGTTTGTATCAAGAGTTGCAAAACCAGCCATATGATGTTATTAAAATCACAGCTATGTCGCCTATGTTGCATGTTATCAATACAAGTATTCATAAGTATCAGTATTGATAAACAGGATCACTATTGATATCAATTAAATCGCGGTGTATCAATAGGTGCCACTGCTTTAAAAACAAAAGAAGAAATCATAAAACCAATTTTTATACTTCACTGGTAGCCAGTGACGAGAGCCCAGCACAGGGGTGATATGGTCTCCAAACTGCAGGAGAGATAAGGCTTGACTACACAAAAAGAACTGCAATAATCGAGGTGAGAGGGGGAAAAGCATGAACTATGAAATCTCCAACAGAAGGAAATGGTTATAATTTTGCAAGTGATCAAAGAGCCAGTGCTGACAGGAGTGGAATGATTTTTTTTTTTTGTGAAAATCTAGACTAGAAAGCCAAAGATTGCTTTAAAAAAAGATATATTCAGGGGGAATTTTCTCCAGTATTTCCTGCTTTCACTCTATTTTCTTAACACAGAAATTTTGCCTAAGTTACTTAAGGGATCTACTAATCAAGAATGTTCTGTTTTAACTAACCGTGAGCCTTATTTTCTATCTAACACTATGTGCCTCATCTAAAATAACAAAGCGAACATCTCTATGTAGGCAAAGCAGTTTGAGGAGCTATGGAAAGTTTTCACATGGAGCCCAGGCTGAGTGAGTGCAACAGGCTGTATAAAGAGAACTCAGGTTTCTCTTTTCATCAAAAAAAAAGGTTGTTATGTCTTATTCACAATGCTCTAAGTACACAATCTAACTTGATATCTGCTTATTACAGCTCTTAGCTGAGGAGAGTGAGTGAGTGTTAAGGCAAAAGATCTGAGCACAAGATAAAGTAGATCCAAGCACTGCACTTAAACAGTCAGCTGAGGTAAACAGGGAGAGGCAGACAGCTGTAGGGTGAAAATGGTGTCATTTCATCCGTCATCTTACTGTCTCTCTGTGAACTGCATACAGCTGGGGGATCCACCCATGTCCTGTACATCTGGGAGTAATCGCACGTGCTCACACACAAACACGCTCACGCACACATGCACACACTTAAAAATTCTGCCCATGTCCCAACTCCTCATCCCCACTCCAGCCAGCGATGATCTCAAAAACACAGCAAAACTTGCAAAATGTTACTCTTGTTTTTGCCCCAGTTTGGAAAAACGTGGTGAGTAGCTGCTTTAGCTCCTTCAGTAAAGAAGTATCTTAGCTTCAAGACTTTGCGTTGACTCTGATTCGTTAGCTCTTTAGTGTTTGTTTTGAGGTTTGGTTACTTTTAGAACACAATAGAAATGCTCCTTCAGTGCCCGGCGAGTTTATGCACAATAACAGCATCATCGAGAAAAGAAACGAGGGAAAGCACGACGGGAAGTGGGTAAAAGAGTTTCCTGGATTAACTCCAGGAACACATACACAAAGATATCTGCACACCTTCTCCATATCCACCCTTCCTAAGTTTTTCCCTTGCAGATGGTGTTCATTACATACACCTTACATGCTTTTATGTGTGTGTAATTTGCGTATGTTTGTGAGATTTGTGCATGTGTGTGTTTCATTGCACGTGTTATGGGTCTTAATATTTGGGTGGGGCCTTCCCTAATGGCATGTCAGCAGATTTCTCCATCCTCCCCAGACTAACAAATTGAACTCAAACACACACAGACATACACACTTGGGGGTGTCAGTGAGATGCTAAGAGAGCCCCTCAGCTGATTGACCCACTTCCCTGTTGTGCTCTGGCTGCTGACTTGTTGACTGTGTAACTCACGTGTAGCACCATTTCAGGCCAGTCTTTCCCCACCGTCTCAATGGTGTCATACTGAAAGCTCGACTTTATTGCTCCACAGTTAAATGACTCTACAGCCGGAGCACGGAGCCCTGCATGCAATCACCAATTCCACATTCCAACCTTAATCATATTTGCAACGAACAAAGAACACGTTCATGTACCAGACTGCATTTCCACTGCAGTCAGCTGTGCCTGGTGGTGGGACGACTGGTCAGCAGATCGCCAGCCAGTTTAGCACACACAGCTCAGTATGTTCATGCTGAGCCATGACAACGTCATGATAACGCTACAGCCGTGAAAACCTCGACCTCCTGAGTTTAGTGACTTCTGGTCACATGACGTGTGTGGAAAGCTTGTGTTCTTGCTAATGCGATAAGACAGAGCCATAATGGGACGCAGTTCTGTAAACTACATTAAGAAAACCCTGTGGGGTGTATGTATACATGTACTTTATGCATCTGTTTGTATTTATGTGAGAGCACAATGTCTTTCTCTTGGGAGGTAATGGATTATAGCCAAGGAAATTCCAGGGAAAGTAGCTTAACCAAAAATGCCACTGAATGCATCAGCCAACTTTCTCTGCTTCACTTAATTATGACCTAATCTCTATAAATATACATTCACTGGCCACTTCATTAGGTACACCTTGCTAGTATCGGACTGGAGCCTCGTTTGCCTTCATAACTACCTGGATTTTTAGTGCAAAGTTTTAAACAATGATACCTGGTGTGGCCGTCTGCTACTGTAGTCCATTTGCTTCAAGGTTCAACATGTTGTGCATTCAAAAATGCTCTTCTGCATACCCATACTGTTGCCTTCCTGACAGCTCAAAGCAGTTTGGCCATTCTCCTTTGACCTCTGATATCAACAAGACATTTTACCCAGAGAACTGCCAGTCACTGGACCTTTTTTCGTTTTTGGACCATTCTCTGTAAACACTAGAGAGGGTTTTGCAGGAAAATCGCAGTAGTTCAGTAGTTTCTGATGCATGCCACATGACAAAGCCACTTAAATCACATTTCTTCCCCATTCTGATGCTCAGTTTGAACTTCAGCAGGTCATCTTGACCATGTCTACATGCTTAAATACATTAAGTTCCTGCCATGTGATTGGCATACTAGATAGCATAATTGTGCAGCTGAATAGGTGTACCAAACAAAGTAGCTAGTGAGTGTAAAAAAAGTTACCTGAAGAAGGTTTCGGGTCAGATATCTGCCTGGCTAGACCAGAAGCCCAGAAATACTATTTAAGGCTCTATCATCAGATGATAGCCAATCAGTTCCCAGACTGCGCCCAACAAAATACCAGAAGAATAGCCAAAAAGCAAATTTATGGATTTCTATTTATTTTCTATCCACTATTTCTCACTAAAAAGTCAATCAAATGGAGGAAAAATATCATCCCACATTACCCTTAAAAGTTGAAAATACATATTAATTCAGTGAAATACAGTTAGCTAGCTTGTAATTCTGAGCTGTTTCATTCATATCCTAAACGGACATCTTCAAAGTGCTGACAACAGTTGAAGCTAACAATAACACAAAGAAAAAGATGCATATTATCAAAGAAAAGATGTAGAGATGAATTATTTTTTATTTTTCCACTATTTATACTCATCACTACAAAATCATCACTTTTATTGATTTGTTCTGGCTTTCATCATCTTAGATTTTGGCTAAACATGAACTGGCAATGGCATAAATGGATAACTCCATACAGTATATTACACTATGTTAAGAACCTGACTGAAATTGGAAGGTGGTCTCTAAGTAGCTGCCCGAAATACGCAAGTATACCTGTTTCACTCATTTAAAAATGGATCATCTCCTTGAATTCTCATCACCTTACATGGCGAATCAAACAGTTAAAAAAGTTATGGCCCCCTTCCCTCCCAGTGCATAATTATTTTGTCAGAAATAATTATATAAGACAAAACATGTTTTTTCCTTGTGCTTTTTTGTGTTTCTTGAAAAATATGACTATTGACAAGTTAATTTGTTGAAAAAAAGGCTTAATTTACATTCCTGCAAAATCTCACAAACACTCCAAAGACTCCGCAGCAAAGAGTAGAAACCCAGCAGACAAGTGTTGAGCAGCCAGATAAGTTGTTATTAGATACAGGCTAATGAACATACTAAAGTAAACCAATAGGCACATCTTCAGTTGGACTTAATTGACAGGCCTCCCAAGCATAATTAGGATCTCGGCTTCTAATCCAAATATTAGTTTTAGTAGGTCACCATTTTGACCTCTAAAGGTCGTCAGCACAAGCACAAAACATGTACACTGAAAAAATGCTCACATTTTTGTTCAAACATATTGCAGGCTGCCCTTGGTTTGCGTGTGCTTGTATACTTTGGAGACTTTGCTCACATGTGCCAGAGAGCAACCACAGGAGGTTGGGAGGTCTTCAGTTAACAAACAGCTCACATTTAGAAAGACATTACATTCCCCAAAGCGTTGTTTCAGAGCAGATGTGGAAAATAATGGTAATTTCTGAGCTTGAGCTTAAAATGCAAATGTTCCACAACAAACCACATTCCTGGAGCCGATGGCATGACTAAGCAGGAATTGCCTTCAGTCAAAAAAAACAAACAAAAAAACACAACCACCACTCAATATCAAGTCACGTTTTTAAAGAAGCAGCACGTGTGCCTTTAAAAACTACTTCAGCAGCAGTGAGAAGTGAATGTAGAGCACAGGAACAGTTTCATGTAAAGTGAAGGAGGAAAATTCGGAGTAATGCGGTGTGGCGCTCATTACCTCGCTCGCACTGAGCTCCGGTGAAGCCGTACGTGCATACACATCTGTTGGGAGCCACACACCTTCCTCCATTGAGACAGCCATTTTCACATACCGCTGGAGAAGAGAGAGAAATCGACAATGTCACAACAGGAGGACACCGCTGTGTAGACGGGGCCAGGATTTTGTTTTTGTAGGGTGTCACCAAATATAACTGATGCAAAGTGAAGGAATTCAGTAACACAATGATGTCACTAGTTGTGGTTAGGTGGAGCAAGAAATGAGCATCAAAAGTTTAGGCACATGCTCTTAGCTTTAAAACCATGGGAAAAAGACACCCAACCTACACACAGTGATCCTTTTCTATAGTGAAATTTAGTAAGCACAGTCATGTGAAAAAGAATATTTTCACAGGACTCATAACTCGTGATTTAATACCAAATAAGCTGTATGATATTATTAGTTTCTCACATTGTTGTGTAGCATTTCTGACCCATTCTTCTTTACAGTGTTTGCTTCAGTTCATTGAGGTTTCCAGGCATCTGATTATACTTTGCTCTCTTAAGGTCCTGCAGCAATATTTTAAGGAGGCTGATATCTAGACCAGCGGTCCCCAACCCCCCGGGCCACTGACCGGTACCAGTCCATGAGTCGTTTGGTACCGAGCCACAAGAGTTGAGGCTCGGCTGTGAAATTCATGGTTTTTCAGGGTTTTTATCGTTTTAAAATCATTACTTTTTTATCGTTTTTATCGTTAACTCGGTTTCCCTGGGTCTTTTCCCATGTGTTATGAATAAATCTTCTTTTTTTTGGTTTATTTTGTTGTATTTATCTGCGAAATCTTCAAGGCCAGTCCGTGAAAATATTGCCGGACATAAACCGGTCCGTGGCGCAAAAAAGGTTGGGGACCGCTGGTCTAGACTCTAACTGGGTCACTGCAGCACCTCAAGTGTTTTCTTTTTAAGCCATTTTATTGCACATTCAATGCTGTATACTGTCAGAATAATGATGCTTTAGCTGTCAGAGAGATGGCCTCTCATTTGACTCTAGAATACTTTGATATTCAGAGTTCATGGTCAGCTTAATGGCTGCAAGGCACCCAGGTCACAACACAAGCCCAAATCATCACCTCTCCTCTACCATGCTTTACAGTTGGTGTTAAGTGTTTGGTTTTCACCAAATGTGGCGCTGTAAATTACGGCCAAACCTCTCCATTCTGGTCTCATTTGCACAAAAAACATTATTCCAGAATTCCTTTGATTTGTTAAGATGCAAATTTTCAACCTTAATCTGTGCTGTTCTCTGACCTTGTGATTAGCTTGTCTGTCCAGTCTTGGGACGATTGTGGCGCTGTGTTAACACACATCTCAACGCTCAGAACAGAAATCTGCCAAAACCTCTGCTTCCACAGTGCTCACACTTGCTGATGATCAGTTAATCAGGTTCATTTGATTAGCAGCACCTGAGTGCTACTTATTCTTTGATTTCCCTTGAAAGCAGTAAGGCTTTTTCACATGACTATACACAGTGTTTTAATTAGACAATAAATTCTGTTCTTGCATTCATTAGCTCTTTTTTCCACCCAAATAAGAGTTGCCAGACTTGCTTCTAGAGGGCCTCAATGTTATTGATGCTAAGTTTTACTAAATAGCACTATTACAAGCTTGAGGGTAAAACAGAAACTCTAAGAAATAGAATTAAAAAGGAGGCAGATAATGATGAAGTTATTCAGAGTAATGTGTTTTATTATGAGCCTTACGTTGTCCACAGTGGTTTCCCACATAGCCCTTCTGACACAAGCACTGGTCCTCTGCACATGATCCCCCATTCATACACCGAATGTTACAGTGCTGGACTGTGGGAAGAACAAGACAAAGATACACACACATGAACACAGACCAGCGTTAGGGTTCAGTTCAGTGTATCCAAACACATGCTGCAGATTATATTTACGACATCAACAAAACTGACACTGAACCATGTTTCTTAAACGTTATGCTTCTAGATATTTCCTAAAAAAATTTATGGTGTGTAAACAGATGAGCACACCAGGTTGAAGTGCGGTGAGCTGCAAGGGAGCGACATAGAGAAGATGTTGATGGTGGACATCTTCCAAAGCATACACACTCCCAGTCGACACTTACACACACCCGTTCACAAAACCCACAGGACCGGCGGCTAGTATCAAGGATGTGATTGCAACATATATCAGTTGCTTCAGTCTTAGGCAGTTAAAAGGGATGCGTTCAGGTTCTTTGCCCTGCTATCTCATATGCTAGTACACATAAGCTGGTGCCCATTACTCATGATAAGGAGAAAAAAACAACTGTGATTTTTTTAAGTGCCAAAAAATCAATTCGATTGCAATTTCTGTAATAAAAGAAAATTTATATAAGATGGCATATTTTCTGTCATCCATTACTCCTATTTGCATAAATCATAATTATCTTTGTCTGTTGCCCCCCATCCAGCCACCCACATTATATATTACAAAACTAATAACACTTCAATGGAGCTGATTCAGAAGAAAAGTATATGAAAATGGAGGTGAATGAATGACCTGACTTGGATCCACAGGATGGTGCGATCTGACCATTGGGGCAGGTGCACATATTGGGTCTGGAGCAGAAACCATCTCCACATGAACTCCGGCAGATGGCTGCAAATGAGAAAATGATACTCGGTCAAAGAAAATACAAGGCCAAATAACAAAGCAACGCTCACGTCACGGCGCCAGGACTTGACTTTATTTTGCGTTCGAGAAATTCTGATGTTGTGGGTCTGCTGCTTGTCAGCCTGTCCGCTGCCGGTTTTGAATTTCAGGTTAGAATTTCAGTTGTTGCAGCTAAAGCGCTGATCTTAACCTCATGCTAAACTCTCTTCTGTAATATTTCAAACACAGACCACAGTCCAAAGAAGGCCAAATCTTTCTTTTTGCCCTGATCGTGCTTTACTTGTAGAAGCTGACTTGGCAACGTTGCTGCGCTATTTTCTTCTGTGAATTTTGTTACCATAAATGTTATGTGTTTTCAGTTGGTGTCGTCTGTGTTGCTCTGTTGTTCTCTTTCCCACAGACTTTTGTTGGCATGGTCCACTTCCCCCCCAGAGTCCAGCCACTGAACCCTACTCCATGAACCCCACTGCTAAACAATGTCATTAGAGCTGCGACCGGCATCCAGCCAGCGCTGCAATCACACAGCTTCTCAAACTCTCTTGTCTACTAAGTGAGTGAAGGCAGGTGAAGTTTGACAGAGCAAAATGTGGAGTCAATACAATTAATGACAAAATATACCTGAAAAAGTAACCACAGCCAGAGAAATAGACCAAATAAATTTTGGATAAAATAAATAATAACTGAAATTTATGGCAAAAATTGATTTAAAATTGACAATGAGAAGTGCAAGTAGACTAATAGAGGTGATACTCACGAACAATGCACTGATTTCCTCCAGTCAGAGTCTTCCAACCTGGGCAGCAGTAGGCGTTGTTTCTTGAGCCGCACACATTTGGGCTGCAGACGATCAAAAAGTGTTGATCCATGTCAAAAAAACTCAAGTATTTTCAAGACAAGTCCTTTAATTAAGATATATATCGAAGATCTGTCCAAGTGGGCTTGAAATTTGGCACACCAAACACTAATTACTCTATATTACTTACTTGTCTACATATTATTGAAACTGATGGTCTGTTTCTTGAAGCTTTTAAAACAGGTGGCAGGAATAATGGCACACTGCTCATGGACACTTTAATAGAATGGTAGTTGGGATCTGTCTGTGTTGTCCAAGCACAGCATCCATATTTTGTTAAATACACAAACACTGAGACCCTCCCAAAAATACTAACAATCAGGCATAGTGATAGATCAGGTGAGCCACAAAGTAAAGATAACCTGTAATCCCTGCTGATCACCTGATGAGCTGATCTGAAACCAAGTCCACTGCACCTGTACACAAGGCTCAACATACTTTGTAGAACTTCACTTGGTAAAAACCACACAGAGTGAACTATTTATGCTTCTTTAGCCCAGAAACAGTAGCTGCACATCTGCAAGCTGCAAGCTGCTTTGCAACCCACCTTCATCTCGACTTCTCATTGTCACCCCGTTTCTTACTTAATACCAAATTTTTTGTCACCATGTGCCAGTAATAAGCCATGTATTACTGTAGAAGTAAATGACAATCTTAATCACAGTCTTTTGTATGTACAAAGGAACTGCCTGAATCATATCCTAACAGTCCTCAAAAAAAAAAACCACAAGCTGTTCATTGCTTTTACTTAGAAAGTTCTTGTGTGTGCCTGTGGTTCCCAAGCTTTTTTCACATGGATCTGATGTTCCCTTGCACAAATGACAGAACTAATTCTTTCATTTCTTAACTTTTTAAGTATCGAATAAAGCTGTCTGGTGTTCGTGTGTAAAACAATGTAGGGAACCACTGGAATATGCTATGATGTGAGCACAGCCACTATAAGAAATTTACTGCACCTGTACACAAAAAAGTTTTATCTGACATGAAAGTGAACACCTAGTCCGTCCTCCCACCTACAGATGTTGAGCAGGTCGACATATGTGAACTTATAATCAATTTGCATACATTGACCAAGGGGTCAGTATATACATAATGTACACTGTAACTCAAACCAGACAAATGAAGCCATTTGGATGTTGGAAACAGTGGTAAGTCTGCATGACACAGTATGCAGCCTGTATGCACTTCCTGCACTGAACCCAGATGTTCAGATAGATTAACTTAAAGCATGTCAAATAAAAATGCCTGTGGAGAATGCTCATTGAGTTGTGTGACCTTCATCAGCTGTTTGCTGTCATCACTGAACACAAACGTTCTTTCTTTTCTGTATTGGTTTCCTCCTGTCTGTCTTTCCTTTCTGTCGCTCTCTCTTTCTCACACACACACACACACACACACACACACACACACACACACACACACACACACACAAAACCTC